>NC_142937.1:33104022-33121522 GCF_046866305.1 Octopus bimaculoides
TTTCAAAGAAACCACTCGTGCATTCAGCAAGAACCATCTTGTCTACTGAATAAAGTGAACAACATTTCATTAAATATAATATAGTTAAAAGCTAAAAAGCCTTTTTGACTACTTTGTCAGAAAACAACACCTTCAGAGACCATTCTCCACATCCACCTTTACAGTCAGACATTCTTACCTGTCTCGTTAAGTCTCGTTAGCCAACACATTTCCATTAGGCAAAGTAAACAGAAAGTAAGATCTTACCAAGTTGTTTGTGAGTTAAGGTCACAGCTGTTAACAAGTCACCACTCTGAAGTTCACATGCATTCCACTCAACCTTACATGCATGCCACTCATGTTTACATAAACTCCCCTCAAGTCAGCATACTCTCCTCAAGTCGACATACACACCACTCACATTCACTCTCTCTCTCTCTCTCTCTCTCTCTCTCACTCACTCCCCTTCCACACAAATATCAGCTCATATTCATACATGTGTGTCAGTAATATGCATGTTTAAATATATATCTTCATGTAGAGGCACGTGGCTTAGTGGTTAGGGTGTTGGGCTCATGATCATAAGATTCTGGTTTTGATACCTGGACCAGGTGACGCATTGTGTTCTTGAGCAAAACACTTCATTTCACATTGCTCCACTCCACTCAGCTGGCAAAAATATGTAATCCTGTAACAAACCAGTGACCTGTACAGGTGGGGAATTTATATGCCATGAAAACCAGGAAGCTGACATGACTCGAGACAGTAACTTTACTTTACCTTACATATCTTCCTGCCCCATGTTCTTACTACTTTCTCTCCTCCCGCTCTAGGTTATCTTCTTCAGTTGACTTCTCTGCAGCCTGCTCGATTGATCATGTTACTCTGAATAGAACATACAGAACATACCCATTTGTGCCGTTGTCATGATACAATGCACCTGGTACACTCTGTAAAGTGGTTAGTGAATGGGCAGAGACTATGTAGGCTGAGAAGCTCTTTTAGTCCTGACTTGTCAAGAATATGGCATCTCAAGCATCAGCACCATGATAAAATGCACTTAGTACATGCTGTAAAGTGTTTGGTATGAGGAAGAGCACCCAGCTGTAGAAACCAAGCCAAGATAAAGCATATGAGCAAGATGCAGTCCTTCAATCCTTCTAGGGGGATAGTAACTCCAAATAAGAAACGAATTCAACCATCACAACCTGTTGTACCCATGCAATTTGGAAAGCAATTTCAAAGATGAGTTTTCAACTGTCATGTGTATCATTAATATAATACTCAGACAGAATCAGTATACCACACTGTGTGTCAGGGCTGAGCTTTGACTTAATGCTACAACTCAGAAATTTTGAAAGAAGCTTCTATAAAACTAGTTTTTAAACATTGAATGCCTGTGGAAGTCCACCAGATTAAAGTAGTAATCAAAGGAGTTTATAGATAAAAAAATGATTGAGAACCCCTGGTATAGAGGATCCTTTATTTTTATCAAAAACATGACAAAATCCCTTGTTTTCCTGTCATGTAAAATACACTCAGTACATTTCATAAAGGAGTTGATGTTAGGAATGTAAGAAAGACATTCAAGTGTAGATATCAAGTCAAAAAATGAAACTTATTTGTGGGATGTAGTTGTCTGACCCATTTAGGAATGCAAGAAGTACTCACATAACTCATGCCAACATAGAAAACAGATGGAAAATGGTGATGGTTTCAGGACCCTGGAAGACATAGGATGAAGTATTGAAGGCTGATTTCAAAGTCCTGAGCCTTATAAAGGAGATAACTGAGGACTAAGATATGGGGTACATTACTGTACTGAAGAAGACCTGCCCACCACAACAAAATTGGTATCTTATAACCGAGGTGCCACATAAAAAGCATTGGTGTGGCTGTTGGTGCCACATAAAAAAAAACATTTGTGTTGGTGTTGGTGCCATGTAAAAAGCACCCAGTACACTCTGTAAAGTGGTTGGTATTAGCAAGGCCATCCAGCTGTAGAAACCAAGCCAAAACTGACTATGGAACCTGATGTGGTCCCTGGCCTTGCCAGTTCCTGTCAAACTGTTAAACCAATACCAGCATGGAAAACAGATGTTGAATGTCGATGATGATGATGATGATGATGATCTCTCTCTCTCTCTCAAACACACACTCATACATAGTGTGTATCTAAACGCACATAATAATTGATTGACAATTATTTCATTGCTCCAGGAATCATAGCATAGCATTCACAATAGTGTGATTTGAAATGTACTTAATACATACAGTAGAATTTTTACTCATTAATTCAAAGCCGAAGTTTCTTTCTGTCCCTGCTCTGAGTGTTTCTGTTTGACCTTTTCCACAGAAATTCAAAGAATATGAAGGAAAGGAAATCGACTATCAACATAAAATGAAATCCCTAGGTCACTGTGTCATATAATGCATCTCAACTGTATTTATTGTTTCCTACTCTAAATAACATCACAATAATTGCTTAATGGCTGTGAGCCAATTCGAACCACCTGCACCTACTTTGTTAAATCTTTCTAAGAACAAAGACAAGATTAAGACAGTTGTTTAGAAATGGCCTCTTGCAACATTAACAATATTTTGCATAATAGCGTCTTACCCTTCAATTACATTTACGTTAACATTAAGGCTTCTTACAGTAATTATAGCTTCTCACCCTTAGTTACACTTACTTTAGACTTCTTACAGAAATAATAATAACTTGTCATCCTTCAACTACACTTACATTAGGCTTCTCATAATAATAATAGCTTCTCACCCTTCAAGTACACTTACTCGAGGCTTCTTACAACAATAATAGCTTTCTACCCTTCAAATACACTTACTTTAAGCTTCTTACAGTGTGTGCTTTTAATAAAATCACAAGAAGAAACTTTTGTTGGAGATTTCTGCTGTTTATCATCAATTAATTTCAGTTTGATAATTTCCTCCATCAAACTACTTTTGTCTATTTATCATTTCCAGACAGGCTTGTTCATTATGTTTCTCTTATATATTACCCCATTAATACTTTCCATATTGCAAAGTCTTTCATGCAAGGCTTTTATTGTTAACAAGACATTTTACAATCTTATTTATCAAATCTATTCTACTTAATTCACTTTCATTCCCTCCTGACATATTTCCTTTCACATTCATTCATAAACTTGTCCATGTACATGCGTGTGCACACACACACACAGGCACATGCACACTCACATACCAACACATATGCACACACATGCATAAGTACACACACACACACATATAGACACAGACAAACAGATATACATACAGCTCTCTCTCTCTCTTCCCCTCTTTCTCCCCCTCACTTCATTATAGTGTTGTCATTCCTTTTATGCTGCAATTCCTCATTATTTACCTGTCTTCATTAATGAATTAATATATTGTCATATCTTCCTTCCTCTATCTTCCCCTCTCTCATTCATTGCATTCTGTTGTAATTTCTTATCTTCTTCTTTACCTCCTTCTCTCTCCCCAACTTCCCCCATCTCCATCTCTCTTTATCCTTGTCCTCTCTCTCAATACTCTATTCTTTCTGTCACCCTTTCTCTCCTATCTCAAACTTTTTACCCAAGACCAAATAATTTATGGATGATTTCTTAATGTCCATAGTTTCCTTTTCCCCAAAAGATTATCCAAATTACAAGAACAAAACAACAAAATAAATTCACAAAAACCACCACAAAACAATAGAAGAGACAACACCAGATGATGTGTGTATGGGGTGTTGTTAGCCTGTTCTTACCATTTTCTCCTAATATATCATGCTGAAGACATGGTTTCCTAGAAAATATGACAGTGATGCTATTTTCTGGAAACTTTGAAGATTTTGTTGATGATTGCTATTTCGATTGCTCAAAGTATTAACTTAGTTTATCTTTTAATGGTTTTACTAAAGCAGACAGTAATGTACCGACATATTACATATTGCTGTGTAGTAGGTGTGCCAAATGAGAGATAGGAAATACATTTGGAGATGGGTGGAAGATAAAACATTTTATAATATTAATACTTGTAAGTGCCTTCAAGAGCCTCAAGGGTTCTGGAAGCTACTTTGCATAATTCTCTCCCATTTTGATAGGGTAGGAGACAAAAGCATAAATTTTTTCATATCTAACTATTCTTGATATCTAGTTTAATTGAAGCTACATAGAAATGTGTCTCCTGCTTAAGTAGTTAACCCTTTCGTTACCAAACCGCCCAAAGCCGCCCGAAAAAAATTTTGGTTCATGTGACCAAGCCGCCCAAAACCGCCCGTAATCACCTATTCATATTTAAATGAGAATATCTGAGCAAATCTCGTTAGTACATTCGTGAAAACACGTGATTATTTGTGTAAACAGTTCAGCTATAGTTTTGTACGACGATCAACGTGTTTTTTTAATTTTGTGAATTTTGGGAGATTTTTTTCCAAATTTGTTCCTGTTGTTTTCAAAATTTGTAATCCTGACAAAAAAATGGATACGAATTTTATTCTGTCAAGCAGCGAGTCAGAATTCGAAGGATTTTCCGTTGAAAACCTTGATAAATCTAACTCTGTAACCGAAAAAAAAAAGCACGTGGTATTTGATAATGAATCTGAGGTTTCATTTTCCGAAAATGAAAGCAGTGAATCCGAGAGCTCCGATGATAGCGATAAAGATAATGAATTAGTACCTGAATGGAGTGAAAATTTAAAAACTCCTTCTTTCAGTGATTTTTCTGAAGAAACTGGACCAAGTCACAGTCTTACCCAGGAGAGTAAAGCTTTAGACTATTTCTTTTTACTTTTTCCGATGTACCTATTTGAATTGATTACGGCGGAAACAAACCGTTACGCTAAATGTAAACAAAGCGTAAAAAACGATAGTTTGAGGTTTCCCATAAACTTGAATGAAATTAAAGCATATTTTGCCATAAATATTATCATGGGCATTAGAAAGTTACCTAGAATAACAAATGGCACTATCATGCTATTAGCTGTCAGAAGTGAAAGTGCTCACTGCTAGTGAAGTATCTGTCTGTCTGCCTGCATGCCTGTGGCCGGAGCGAGCTATATGTCTGTCTGTCTGTCTGTTTCTCTATCTATCTATCTATTACTCGAAAGTTCGCGCGTCCGCGCTAGCTAGTCGTGAGTGGTCGATCCTAGTGCTCACTGCTAGTGACCCTTTGGCGACGAATATGTCTCAAGTATAATGACGAGGATACGGTTTTTAAAATTGACTCAATATCTACATGTAAGAGACACGAGCAGTACACCAGTACGTGGAAAACCAGACTTTGATCCCTTATTTAAAATAAGACCCCTCATTGACTGTGTTCAAAGCACATATAAAACAGTTTATAGATAAGGATATGGTGGGCTATAAAGGCCGAGTGCGTTTTCAACAGTATATGCCAGGAAAGCGCACAAAATGGGGGATCAAAGTTTGGAAAAGATTTGTGAATCAAATACTGGGTACTGCTCTGGATTTTAATTTTATACTGGCAAAAGAGACAGTAATAAATCCAGTAATGTGCACAACTCTTCTATAATAATATTTTGTTGTATACCCAATTGAATATTAGCTCATAACCCATTTTCTATAGCGATGTTTGAACAAAAATTTAAATAATTTTATATTTTGTTGAATTTACCTGTAATTAAAGTCACTTTGTGACAAAAATTTTGGTATAGAATTGGTTGAGAACCTTTCGTTAATTTATCTTCCAAAAATCACATTAATATGTTGATAAATAAAAAAGTTGTTTTACAAAACCAGCCTAAATTTATGATTATGTTAGAAATTAATTGAAACACATAAGGGGTGTAATTTGGTTAGAAATATGGTAACGAAAGGGTTAACAATATACCTGCCCAAGGATTTGAACTCAACAAGGATTTTCAGTTTTTAGAATTGGTATAACATGTCCCTGTCATAAGAGGTTTCTAAAACGATTGGTGTCAGGAAGGGCGACTGGCATAAAACTCTGTTGCAACAAAGTGCCAACCAATCCATTCCAGCACAACAAAGTGGTTGGCATTTGAAGACTAATACAACCAATGGCAATACAATAAAATGCATAGAAATAGCAAATTATTGTAATGGACTGCTATCAAAATCCAACTCCTACCAGCATGGTAAAGTGGATAGTTAACAGTCATATACAATAAACCTATCCAACACATGCCAGCATAGTAAAGTGAAAGGAGTTGTGCGTCCAATATATTAGTCTCTTCCAACCCATGCCAGTATCGTTAACTAGATGAAGTTATTAGACCAATACAGTATTTCCTCTCAAGTTTTACCTTTGCATTGATAGGTAAATGGACATGATTCTTACATTAGAAAAGAGAAATGATTGGTAAGGGTAGCTAGTTGTTGTGAACTATACTTCCCTCACAAGGTATTTTACCATCACTCATCTTCACCCATTCCATAGTTTTTTCTCTTCATTGTTGAAATTATGGTATACAAACAAATATTCTTTTCTACTGGAATATGAAGAAACCATAAGAGAGAGAGAGAGAGGGAGGCTTCAACCATCTTAATTCTCTATCAATGAGTCAACCTTAACGTGGTTACTTGATCTACTAGAAATAACCAAATTTCCTTCAAACCATAGTCTGCTGTCTTAAAATGAGCTCCTCCTTCTCTTCCTCCTCATCATTTAACGTCTGTTGTCCATGCTGGCATGGGTCGGACGGTTTGACTGGGCTGGCATGCTGGAAGGCTGCACCAGACTCCAGTCTGATTTGGCATGGTTTTCTATGACTAGATGCCCTTCCTAATGCCAACCATTCTGAGAGTGTAATAGGTGCTTTTACATGCCACCGGCACAAGTGCTATTTGCATGACACCGG
Organism: Octopus bimaculoides; assembly: GCF_046866305.1. NCBI lineage: Eukaryota > Metazoa > Mollusca > Cephalopoda > Octopoda > Octopodidae > Octopus > Octopus bimaculoides. The sequence goes on from NC_142937.1 coordinate 33,110,849, forward strand.
GGTGCTTTTACGTTCCACCGGCACAGGTGCCAATTTGTGTGACACCTGTATCTGCCACGACTGCGATTTTGAATAAGTCCGGATACTTATTGATCACATCTTGTATGAGTTGAGGTAGATTTTTCAGTAGAAAAGGCCAAATTTTCAGTCTACATTCACTGTAGAAGTTGACATACAGATTTTGGCCACAGGTTTTTATTGAGAAATTGAGACATTATCAGGGTTTGGATGGATCAGATCACCAGAGTTTGTGCAAGGAACAGAGGTGAATGGATTTTGCAACAGGATGATAAAAGTTGAAACAAAATAAAACAAGTTTCCATTTGAAATGTTTAATTATTTCAAATTTAATTTTTAATATTTGCCTTTACTTATGATTATAATCACACATCAATATGATCACAAAGTATGTTTAATGAGAATTAACATGTAACTAAAAATTTTATTATAGGCACAGGAGTGGCTGTGTGGTAAGTAGCTTGCTTACCAACCACATGGTTCCGGGTTTATTCCCACTGCGTGGCACCTTAGGCAAATGTCTTCTACTATAGCCTTGGGCCAACCAAAGCCTTGTGAGTGGATTTAGTAGACGGAAACTGAAAGAAGCCCGTCGTATATATGTATGTATATATATATATATATATATATATATATATATATATATATGTATGTTTGTGTATATGTTTGTGTCTGTGTTTGTCCCCCCAACATCGCTTGACAACTGATGCTGGTGTGTTTACGTCCCCGTAACTTAGCTGTTTGGCAAAAGAGACCGATAGAATAAGTACTAGGCATCCAAAGAATAAGTCCTGGGGTCAATTTGCTCGACTAAAGGCAGTGCTCCAGCATGGCTGCAGTCAAATGACTGAAACAAGTAAAAGAGTAAAAGAGAGAGTATGCCATCATCTGAATCTTTGGTCTTCCAAAGTTGTCTTGGTCTATAAGTTGGCCTACCATTTTTGGCTATAAATTTTCATTCCCAAAATTTGAGTTTGTATGCTGGAAAATATGATAAATGATTTAGAGAATTAAGTTTCAACCTTCTTTGTTCTAAGTTCGAATCCTACCAGAGTTACCTTTGCTTTCCCTCCTTCTGGCATTAATAAAGTAAGAATTGCTTTAAATGTAAGCTCTGTCATCTAGATTAATTTGTGTAACTTTGCAAACGATAATGGCATTAATTTCCTTGAAGTCTGCCATTAACTCCTGATAGCACAATTGTTAAAAGTGCAAGTTTATTTTTCTGCATTGACTGAACTATAAAAGAGTGCAAGTGAGAGGTGTCAACTGTTTCAACTACCAATAAATTTCATTTCAACACTGTAAGAACTTATGTAAAATAAATGGTTCTCTCTTTTAGTGTAAGGCATCAAACACCTTTAAAACAAAGTGCCAGTAATATTCTTTGGTAAATTTAAAACACTGCACATCCATTCTTAGAAATTTGGTGTTTTTCCCATTAAAAGATATTGTTAAATGGCCTGACTTTAAGAGGTGGAGAGGGAGAAAACAATAAAAGTGATAAAACATTGAAATAAAATACAAAAAGTTAAATTTTATATCGCTACAATTTTCTCTCAGCTTTTCAACAGAAGAAAATGTGAAGTTTTGAAATATCTTTAACAATGTTTCTTTATTTCTTTTGTATAAATAAAGTTTTACTGTCAGGAAGGTTAAAAGAAACAGCTATTTCAACATGAATCTCCTGGGTAACATATATGTCAAATTTTACTCCAACTAAATTTTCAGTATCTTCTTTTAACTTGAGTAGTTCTAGCTATAAATGTTGGCTACATACAATATATGTATATATATATATATATATATAGTGTGTGTGTAGCTGTAGCTAGGAAGAGATTTCACATAAATTTCTTATCAAATTCTATTACTTACGAGCGGAACAATTATTGTATTGGCAACAATATGCAATATAACTCCTCTGTGTGAGTGAGTATGTGTGCGGGCGTGTGTGTGTAAGAAAATTCACACACACACACACATACAATACGTATACATACATACACATGTATAAAACAATATTATGGCTGATCACTACAAGGAAGGGATAGGTTGGTAGATAATAAAAACGTCACCACCACCACTACTACCATCACTGTCATCATCACCATCACCACCTTCACTAGTGTTACCGCTACCACCATCACCACCACCACCACTACCACTACCACTACCACCACCACTACCACTACCACCACCACCACCACCACTTCTATAACTGTGAAACAAGATGGTTGCATGCTCTCTGAAAATAACATTATTTATGGTTACTAAAATTGTTTGGAAACATCTTTTATGTTGAAGCTTCACATCACATCAATGATTCATGGATTCTCCATTGAATGGTTTCCTTTCAGTGAAGTAGTAAATATTTCTGTTGTTGCTGTTGTTGTTACCTTTACTTTCACCAGATACACATAAACACATGAACATATATATATATATATATATATATATATATATACACACACATTTGTGTGAGTGAGTATATATATGCATGTTTGTGAAAGTGTGCTTATATACCTGTATATATAGGTATGTGTGTGTGTAGAGGGCTATACCTATCTTCATCTCTCTCTCTCTCTCTCACACATATATATAAACATCTGTGTGTGTGCATGTGTATGTGTGTATCTCTGTGTGTGTGTGTCTGCATGTAGATGTGTGTCAGGTAATATATGTTGTAAATCTGTAGAGAAACCAGCCAACCTTACAGATTTGTACTCTGGTCAAGAGAAAGCTTAACTTGCAGTAAAATCGTAAACAATATGCTCAGAGATTTTGGCAGTATGGGCAACATTATTGGATAGAAATTAAGAAATCTCTGTGGTTCCTTACTTCATGTCAGTCAAAAGCAATTGCCCAGTGACCATTGTAGCAGAATCTTGTAATAGTATCACTGAGTTAACGAGATCCTGATGGTTATAAACTTAATTTCTCTTTTGTAAATATTTTGTTGAAATACAAGCAAGTTATAAATATGAACCAAGAACTCTTTTTCTTTTTCTTGTCTATTTTATTTTGCTGATTTTCACGTGTTTCCTCTTCATTGTTGAAAGCACTATGACAAAGTTGAAGAGGACTGACATGCTGGAGAAGCAGCTAGTTGTTATGCATGCATTCACGGTTCAAATGGTTGGCATCTTGAAGTCGTATGGAAAAATGACAAAAGGCTACAATGGAACAAATAATTTGGCCATCATCACAGCCAAGGAAGCAAGATCTACAGCAACAAGAAAAAGAATAGAAACAACTACAAGGTGGTGTTGAAAAGTTCCTGGCTTTGGGTAAAAAAAATATGGGAGAATCAATTAATTATGATTTTATTCAACATATTCCCCTCTCAGATTTACGTACTTATTGCAGCAGCCCTCCAGTTTTTCTAAACCTTGTAAAAGAACTTGGAAAGTTGGGCCTCCAGCTAGGCCTGTTGTGATACCCTTAAAGCCAGGAACTTTTCAGCACCCATTTGTACCATTGTTGGCAGCACTCTGTCACTTACGACATCGAGGGTTCCAGTTGATCCGATCAATGGAACAACCTGCTTGTGAAATTAACATGCAAGTGGCTGAGCACTCCACAGACACGTGTACCCTTAACATAGTTCTCGGGGATATTCAGCGTGACACAGTGTGACAAGGCTGACCCTTTGAATTACAGGCACAACAGAAACAGGAAGTAAGAGTGAGAGAAAGTTGTGGTGAAGGAGTACAGCAGGGTTCGCCACCATCCCCTGCCAGAGCCTTGTGGAGCTTTAGGTGTTTTCGCTCAATAAACACTCACAATGCCCGGTCTGGGAATCAAAACCGTGATCCTATGACCGCGAGTCTGCTGCCCTAACCACTGGGCCATTGCGCCTCCACATTTGTACCGTTACAGAAGAAATAAAATGAAAGATATCATCATCATAATCATCACCACCATCAACAACAACAACAGTAGCAACAATCAGTTCCCTGCAAGTTCTTTGTTGTTGCTCAAAGGAATAGCATTGAACTAATGAAATTCTTCCTCAAACACAGAGACATAACAACACATGGAGCAGAAATAAATCAATTCCTCCTGAAGACAAAGTCATGGACTTATGATACAAATGGTAGTACTAAGAGGCTACTTAGAAGTCCTGAAACAGTTCTCATGTGATGTGGTGGGGATTTTGTTTTTGTTTTTTTTTATTTCTATATTTTAATTATTTAAAATTTTTATATTTTATTTTAAGTTAACCATTCTTATTTTGTTTTATTATTTTTGTAGATTTTTTTCCCCTTCTAAATCAGTTTCTCTCTTGGTTAGATTAGTGTCAAGATTTTAAGGAAGATTAATGGAATTTGGTGGTGTCCAATGAGGATTGTTAATGGTGCAAAAAGAAAAATTCTTGTTTGCTAATTTCAGTTCTTGGTCAAATTGTTACAGAAGTTGATTGGTCTGTGGAAGAAATCTAGATATTCTACAAAAAGTGGTTGGTTCTAATTTGATAGGTAACTTTTATAATAAATGATGTAAGACCTTGGACATAGCATGGCTATTTGTTGAGTTATTTGGACAGTTGCTAGTGCAAAGGGTCTGTAAATGACTAGTATATAAGGATAATTCCCAAGTGTTTGTTGTCTCATAGAACTGGTTTCTGTGGTACATATGTTTTCCCCCTGGATGGGATGCCAGTCCACTGCAGGATTACTCACTTTTTTTCCAGTTGAGTAGACTTGAGCAATATGAAATGAAGTGTTTTGTTCAAGAATACAACACATCACCTAGTCCAGGAATTGAAACCACAATTTTGCAATCATGAGTCCAACACCCTAACCACTAAGCTACGTTTCTCCACAAATGACTTGTAGATAGACAAGTATATATGTACAGCTAGGTAGATAAAATGGTACTACAATTTCACAAATTAAAGGTATGTTATTTAAAATCTCCATTTCAACACTGTTATAGTATAAAATAAGGATAATTAATAAAACTGGTGATAAAGTCACTTCTAGCACATATAATGTAGTGATCCAGACTATTTTAATCAAGTTTGTACCCTTAATTTGGAGAAAAACTTCATTGTCCTAATGATCCCTTCTGATCAAGAAAGGTAAGAAGACAACTCTGAAATTTCAATTAGAATTTATGGACAGCAGTTCTATATGGCTGTGAGACATGGGCCCTGAATGTAGAGGACATGTGAAAGTTAGAAAGGAATGAGGCCAATATGCTCTGCTGGATGTGTAATGTAAGTGTACTTGCCTGAGTGCCAGTGTTCTGAGAGAGAAGTTAGGCATAAGAAGAATTAGTTGCTGTGTGCAAGAAAGAAGACTTTGCTGGTTTGGTCATGTGATGTGGATGGATGGCAACAGCTCCATAAAGAAGTGCCAATTTGTAAAGTTATTTAAGTCAAAATATTGTCTGCATGACTGAAGGATAAACCATTGGCAATGAGTGCATCTCCACCTATAACTGGTTCTTGGGAAGTACATGCCAACATGCCTTCTGTTTATAGTTCCTTCTTGAGTCCTGTTAATATAAACCATTACTAACCTACCATCAGCTTATAACATTAGATATGTTAGCACCAAGTTCACTATTTATTTTTCCATACAGAAAAGTAATTTGTAACTACATAAAGTAATTTGTAACTGCATAAAGTAATTTTTACATGACAAAATTGTGCTTTGTTCAAAGACTAACTCAAAAATTGTTTTGCATTTGTCTTTATTTTTTGTTTTCATTTTCATTTTGTTTTGTTTTGTTTTTGTAGCACATATTTTATTCTCACTTTACATTTACCTAGATTTATTAATGTATAATAAGTGCTTTTTTTCATATTATTAATAACATATTTACCTTATTGAATAACTGTGTTTTTGAACTAGTTATTTTACCATCCTGTTACTATATATGTGAATTTATAAAGGTGCTATTATTATTACCTTATATATATTGCTGAATATTCATTTTTAGAATAAAACATTTAAATAAATTTATAAAATATGGAATTTTCTTAAGTCCCAGTAGTAGTTTTTATTATTACTAATGTAGTAGGTCAGCAAAATCATTAGCATGTGAGACAAAATGCTTAGCAGCATTTCTTCCAGTTCTTTATGGTCTGAACTAAAATCCTGCTGAGGTCAACCTTGCCTTTCATCCAGGGACATGCCGACTAGGTAAGCAAGGTTGGCAGTGCCGACCTTGAAAAAATAGATCGATAGCAACATTTTCCTTTTATGGCAAAATATGCACCTAATTCAATAAAATTATGATTACTGTGCATAGAATGCAAAATATTTTATTTTTTGTAGATTAGGTAGGCATAATTCGCCCCTGCTTTTCAATCTCAGTATTTAAGTTACACATAGTACTACTTTATGACACATCCTGTGTACATACCTACGACACCGTTTTCTTTACATGCTATAAAGGCAGAAGTAAATCTGCCTTCAACTCAGTCGCATGCCTGTGTTTTGCTTATTTTTTGTGTTTTACTACATAAAGGGTGCCAACTGCCTACTCTGAGTAATTACCGATGGCACATGTTTGCTTTCATCCTTTCTGGAGTGATAAAATAAGGTATTAGTCAAGTACTGAAATCAATGTAATCAACTTGACCCTCCCCTCAAAATTGGTGACCTTCTATCAAGATTTGAAACTATTATTATTATGATTATTAGTTTAAGGCAGAGAGCTAGCAGGACCGTTAGCATACCGGGCAAAATGCTTAGCGATATTTCACTTGTCGCTACATTCTTAGTTCAAATTCCACCAAGGTTGACTTTGCTTTCATCCTTTCGGGGTCAATAAATTAAGCACCATTGAAACACTGGGGTCGATGCAATTGACAAGTTAGTAGACCCGGGTTTCTGGGTAGTATCCTGTCATCAGCATGTGACAATCACTGGCTAGGGATGAGAAGTGATTCTGAATACGAAATACTATATGCTTTTTCTTGCAACAAACCATCGCTGATCTTGAAAAAGGAGAAACAAGCAATAATAAATTTCTGAGCGAGATGTAAACAGTAGCAGCACGACACCATGAAGTATATTTGCCACCTAAATGTGGCTGACCCATATGAGACGATGCTACTGTAGTTTATAGCCCCAGGAAGATATCTCCTCCAGCTGCTCCTCGTGCTGCTACTTGCTCAGAGATTTATTATTGCTTGTTTCTCCTTTTTCGAGATCAGCGAAGGTTTGTCACTGGAAAAACCATATAGTATTTTGCATTTGGAATCACTTCTCATCCCTAGCCTGTGATTGTTACATGATGATGATGGGTTACTACCCAGAAAACTGGGTCCATGTGCATCACATCAGGCTAGAGATGGGAACGATGATTTCTCTTCGCAAATACTGATCAGGCACAGACAGTGTGTCATTACCCAGCTGGAGGAGATGTCCTCCTAGGGCTATAAACTACAGTAGCATCATCCCATATGGGTCAGCCACATTTAGGTGGCAAATATACTTCACGATGTAATGCTGCTACTGTTTACATCTCGCTCAGAGATTTATTATTGCTTAATATTAATAAGATTTGTACTTCAGTTGTATGGAAAGGCAAGTGAATATTGTGAAGCATTTAGTTTAGAGTTTTCTATTTTGATTGTGAACCATGGATAACCATGATAACTGTGGCTGCCACTGCATTGCTTATGTTTTGGAATTAGATGCTTGCAGTTCATTGCTGCAAGTGGATGCATATGCACTTATTAACAGCTAGAATCACTGGACCATTGATATATGTGATACTGCCCAGTAATGAGGACAATATTTGAACCGCCGAGTCCTTCTAGTATTCAAACATTAATTTTATTCTCTTGTGGCATGTATGGAAATGTGAAAGTGAGAGTATGCGGTATTCGTATCATTCTCCAAAATATCAGTAGTTTGATAGGAAGGGAAATAGCCTAGACTGGGAATTGAAATCAGCCAGAAGAGAAACTGTTCAGCTGAGAGAAAGTACAGAACGTTTTAAGTATTCCACCTTTGAGAAAAATACTGGAAACATTGAAGATGAAAATACAATAGTAAGAAAAAAATCAACAAAACAATTACATAAATAAATAAAAGAAACATGAATAAATAAAACAAACAATATTAAAACAAACACAAAGAACATTTCTTATAGTTAGATGGAACAGGGGTGGATATAAAGAGTATAGAGGTGGAGAGCTGCAATGTAAAGAGATGGAATATATGAAGATAGAAAGGGTAGATGTGAAAGGAAGGGATGGGTAGATGTGAAATATATAAAGTAAGCATGAAATGTAAAAACTGAAGAATTCCATAAAAGAATGAGAAACAAAACCTGATTGGAATCTGAAGATATTGTAGTGGTGAATATGAGAGATGGAGTGTGTGTATGTATGTACATGTATCTATGCATTTGTGTATGATTTATGAATATGTGCAATATTGTGCATATGTGCACACACACACACACACACACACACACACACACACACATGCAAAATAAAAGTTCAGATATTTTATCTGATCAAGACAGTTTAAAAGTCAAATTGTGTGTGGAATACAATATGTGTATATATGTATGTATGTATACATATATTTTTGCATGTGAGTATATATATATTATTTATGTGTATATATATAAATAAAATTATATTTTATGCATGTGTGTGTTTACATATATATATATATATATATATATATATATATATATATATATATATATAGAATGCAATTATATATGTATCTATATACATGCACATAAATATATATATATATATATAAATGTATGTATATACCTATCTATATATTATATATGTGTATGTGTGTGTGTATATATATATATATATATATATATATATATATATACACACACACATATACAATGTTCTGTTGGTGCATGCCTCTCAATCTGTTTATCACTGAATAGTAGTAGTATGTGTTTGTGTGAGTATATGTGTGTTTCTGTGTATGTGTGTGAGTGTGTTTACATATTAGCCAAACACTCTGCATTGCTCATTTCTCTTCACTATTGATTCAATGATTGTTATCATTATTCCTCTAATTCTGCACAACTGCTGCAATACATGCAACGACTGTGCTGCTGACATCAGCAGATCGCAACATTAGTGTATCCTTACAAAATATCAAATGTTATAGCTTCTTTTTTTTTGCTGTTGTTGTTCTTATTGTTATATTGGTAAATGAAAACAGATTCTGTCCCCCTTCCTCACCACCATCTACATTCAGTTATTTCTTTTGTGTTTCTCTTTAAAAAGCAAATAAAAATATATTTCAATTTATTTAAAATGATAATTCCATTTGGAATATATTTCCAGCATAATTTTCGAGTGAAAGTCTGTGCTATATTTTGCCATCTCTTGAATTGAAACAATGATCTTGGAAATAGTCCAGCAGCTAGGTTAGTGGGGAGAAATTAAATGGATTGGTTTCCACTGACGGAAGTGTGGTTTAAGTTGAGGAAACAAATATTTAATGAAATAAAAAGGAAGAAATAAAACCAAATCAAAGCAAACACTTCTGTTGACTGTAGAAGAAGGGATAGATATAAAAATGGTTTGCAGAGATATAGGAATTGTACAAAGATAGTAATAATGGAAGAAAATTTATAGAAATAGATGTATAGATTGAGATAGAAATACCAAACGAAAACTGATTAATTTAATGCTGTTGAATTTGTTAGTATCATTTTAAGGTTAAATATTAAAAATTCGTTATTAGTGACTGAAGTAGTCTTATTTAATGTGGATTTACTGTAGAAAGCCACACAACTGTGGTATTTGTCTGAAGAAAGCATTTTGTATGAGGGGAGTGCTGTAAAGTCTCTGGCTTTGAGTAAAAGAAAATACAGGAGGATCACTTAGTTATGATTTTATTGAACATATTCTCCTCTCAGATTCACACACTTGTTACAGTGGTCCTTTAGTTTTTCTAATCCCATAAAAGAACTTGAAAGTTTGGGCCTCAAACCAAGCCTTTCGTAATGCCCTTAAAGCCAGGAACTTTTCTGCAACCCCTCTTGTATATGTAAAAAGCTCAGAAGAATCCCTGCTGCTTCTGGACAATTTTTATTAATGTAAAGCATTACCATTGTTTTATTAATGTAAGGTATCACCATTATTAATGTAAGGCATCACCAACAATGAGTAAGAATTACATAGAATATACTCTTTAGTCAGTGGAGGCGCAATGGCCCAGTGGATAGGGCAGCGGACTCGCGGTTTCGATTCCCAGACCGGGCGTTGTGAGTGTTTATTGAGCAAAAACACCTAAAGCTCCACGAGGCTCTAGCAGGGGATGGTGACGAACCCTGCTGTACTCTTTCACCACAACTTTCTCTCACTCTTACTTCCTGTTTCTGTTGTGCCTGTATTTCAAATGGCCAGCATTGTCACACTCTGTGTCACGCTGAATATCCCCGAGAACTATGTTAAGGGTACACCTTTCTGTGGAGTGCTCAGCCACTTGCACGTTAATTTCATGAACAGGCTGTTCCATTGATTGGATCAACTGGAACCCTCGACGTCGTAAGCGACGGAGTGCCAACAACAACTCTTTAGTCATGCAAGGCAACCCTTTCATGACCAGTGTCACAATAAGCAGCTCTCTGCACCCTCTGTATTGTGATTTCTGATAAGAAGAGCATTCAGCTATAAAAACCATGTTAAACAGAATATTT
>NC_142937.1:33126522-33179022 GCF_046866305.1 Octopus bimaculoides
TTCCTTATTTTTTTTCCATTATATATTGTATAGGTCTGGAAAAAGGAGCTGTGTCCATGACCTTTGTAGGTCTTCTGATTATGTCATCACAGTTAAGTAAAATCGCTGTCTTTCACACATATATGTCCTTTCAGGTGCTGGTGCCGCTTAGAAGGGCACCCATGACAATGCTGCATTAATGTACCCATGCCAGTGGCTCATAAAATGCATCCAGCACACTCTGTAAAGTGGTTGGTATTAGGAAGAGCATCCAGCCGTAGGAACCATACCACAACAGACAATTGGAGTCTGGACAGCTCCCAGCTGGCCAGTTCAATGTCAAACCGTCCAACTCATGCTAGCAAGGAAAGCAGACATTAAACAACAATGATGATGATGATAATGATGAGTTGATATTCTAAATGAACAGTAGAAAGTTGACAGCTGCAGTATAAACGTGTTGGGAGGAGATTGCAGAAGGCCAATACTCTGGAGATGAATTACTAGAAGTAATGGTTAATGTGTGCCTGGGGTTATGTGCTGGCAGTGGTGGACACAGTGTGGGTAAGGTGAAGGAGAGAGATGAGTGAGTTGGGAAGGTGTAAATGAAGCCAGTGGTATGCATCTCTGAGATAAGGACTAAAAGAAAGTACAGTACGTGCGTTGCAGACATTGAAATGTGTTGGTGACTGATTTCATGGTGATCCTTTCTTTGACTGATCTTTCTTTTGAGGTTTGTGTAATGTAGGAGCACCATCTCAGATGTGGGAGCAGTGCTCCACTGGAATTAGATGACAAGATTTTGCCTGGTAATAATGTTGATTGATTGAGACAGTCAACACCTCTCACTTGCTTACTTCATAGTGGCTGAAAGATTTGTTTTTACCTTTTCAAGCTTTAGTTGCAATTAAGAAATATCTAGAACCATACTTGTTAGACAGTACATCACAGTGTTTATGTAGGTATGCTGTGTTTCTTTTTTTAAATACAATTTAGAAACCTCATATAATGGTTGAGCATCTTGAAAAATCTTGTTATTCATAATTTTCTTATACACAAATATAACTAACAAAATAAGTAAATAATAGGTTTTCTATATTATTTTCTAATTTAACTTTAAAACATATTTTCTTTTAACTTTCTGGTTGAACAGTGTTTTACATCTGTTTTTCCATGCTAGCACAGGTTAGATGAACATATTGTTGAGGCATTGTTCTATAGCCAGATACCTTTCCTGTCACTAACCCTTACGTTTCCAAACAAGGGATCTCTTAATTTATTTGTCATTGCAGTTGTGAAGTTAGTGGACAGTTTGTTGACAGAAGTAACAAAGACAATGCCATTTATAGCATGCAACTTTTGTAGAGTGTAAATGTAAACAAGTACACATGCATACGTGGACACACATATATACTTCTCTGTCCACCAGACTATCAGACTTATATATTGCTGGTCACTGTCTACTTCTAGTCATTCTTTGCTTGTTCCCTTCTCTGCAAATTGGGTCTGAATTTCTATTCTTTTTTTACAATGGTATCTTCCTACCATCTTGGAGGTTTTCTGAGTAATCTCATCCAATTTCTAGGATAGCACTCAACAACTGCATGAGTTCATCTGTGAGCTTTGCAACATGTCCAGCTTAGTGGAACTCGTATTTTCAGTATTCTGCTATCACATTGTTCCCTCCCCCCACTCCATTCTCAAATTACCTCATTTCAGATATGCTTCCACTATGATATTTCTATGGCCAACAGTATCATAGCCAGTCATTGTTCTTCCTTCTTTGCAGTAGCCCATGTCTCACTTGAAAAAAATTATCATACAAGGTTTTACCCAGCTGTGCTTTATGCACATCTTTAATTGTAGCCCAGGCCTTTTATTCTTTTTTCACTCTGCATGAGATTTCAGTGTTCATGTTTCAGTACAGTTTTACTGTCTGTTCCAAGTGGATGTACACCTTCATCTCCTCTACTTTCATCACATCCCATACTATGTGGCCTTATGCTGCTACATTTTCAGTGCATTTATTTTGAGGCTTACTACTGAACTCTGGGTACTCAGCTTTGTCATTACAGTCTGCAAGCTAATCTGGAGTTCCTACAATAAACACAATGTTGTCTACAAATTGGAGTAATGTTACCAGCTCGTCACTAATGTTGATGCCACCTACTCAATCACTGTTTTTGATGATCATTTCAAGCTATGTGGTAAAGAGATTTGGAGATATGATATCTCCTCACTTGATGCTCTTTCTGACTGGAACTCCAAAGTGCAGTGACAGTAAAGCTATACCAGTGGTACCTCCTTGAGAAGGTCGATGTATTGTTCCTCGATTCCTTGTGTTTCCATTTTCAGGCAATGTGAAGAGGCAGCTGATACACTTTCATATATTCTAGAAGCCATGTTAGTGTGACTATTTGGTATATGCTGTAGTTCTTCTAAAAACCTGTGTGTTCCCTTGGCTCTTGAATGTCAAGATATTTCAACAGTCTGTGACTACGACCATTGAAAATAACTTGTAGAAGTGAGACAAGAAGTATTTAAGGTAATACTTCCCCAGGTCTTTCCTATCACTAGTCTTGTAAAGTATGACAATCTTTTACTCCTTCCACTATAAGAGTATCGTTATCTCTTAAATATTGATTATAACTTGGAATGAGAATTCTCCAAGGTACTCTCTTCCATTCTTGAGCATTTGTCCTTTTCCAACCTTTGTATTGAAATCTCCTATCACAAAAATGTAAGAAGATTTGTGAGTTAGGATTTATTCCAAGTGCTGATAGAATTTTTTTCTTCCTTACAAGTAGGAACATAGATCTGGATGATCTTAAGCATGGTATTTTCTGAAAGATAAATATTAAGCACTCTGATGGATGATGAAGACAAATTGCAGGATATGACTAGTAGTATTGTCTATGCTTGAAATTGCCCAACATAATCAGTCATATTCTTTTATTTAAACATAAGAATATTATTACCCATCTACTGTATCACTGAACAGTACCTAAGCTTGGTCATATCTTTGATATTTTAACACTATAATATAACTTAGATAACTACAAATCTTACATTGCTTAATGACATTGTACTTCTCTGACATTGCACAATATTAGTAATTTTCTATTGCTCTGATATTATTCAATATGACAGATCACATTATTATTCTATTCTGTTGCTTCACAGAATTGAGGCAGTACCTGGTTTTAATTATGATTTTTATTGAACCACAACTCAAGAAGCATTTTGCATTTTCTATATAAAACTTTGTTCTTCATATCTGTCCTTACTGTCCAGATAATTCCCGTTGAATCTAATATTAATGTTTTCTGCACTGCCTTGATTTCCAGTTAAGATCAAGGCTTAGTGAATTTGTTATCAGATATTTTTCCTTCCCCGTCCCCAAGGTCCCAATAATTACCTGCAGTAACACAGTCTTGTTGATTTTTGATAATTCCATATTTCAAATTCATACAATATTCTACTTTTTCCTTTTTCTTTCTTTTTACTCCTGTGTCAAATGAATTCACCACATTGATTTTGATTACTACGTACAGTTTCTTCTTGTCAATGACTATAGTACCTGGTTTCTTGTATTCTATTATTAGTTTGAATTATGTTGGAAAGTTCCTCAAAAACCTCACTTCATCATTTTCAAGAGTTTATGTTTCTATCTCCACAAAATGGTAAAAATTTAAGCAAATTATTGCATTAATCATATTATGTCTTCTTAACTTTTTGTATTCATTGAGCCAACTGGACATTACAATACAATGTTAGCTATGGTGATCAGTGTTGCTGCTCTATTGTTCTCTTGATTCAATTTACCCTACGTCTTGTTCTTATGCTGCCAACATAATTCCCTTTGAAGTTGCTTTCTTTAACCCATTACCTACCAGTGATCTCATATGAGATCACTTAAATATTACAAATTTCGTAATTATCTCTCAATATTTACACATATCTCACCTTTTTGCTATATCTACTAGGTATATTTCTCTGATATTCAAATGAGGTTTGCTAATTTTTCACCCAATATCTTGCTTATTTCTATTTAAATTGTTATTTTGAAATGTTATTTTGATCATTCCAGCGTGTTTCTAAGGCTGTTTTATGCTAGAAATCAAAGTTTCATTAAAAAAATTCCAGTTAATAGAATTATGGGAGGTAATGGGTTAATACTCCTTTCTTTAGCCATAACCAGCTAACAGCATGAAGTTTCTTTCCATCAGAGTTTTTCTGTTTTTCTTCTTTTTCTATTTGTGGGTTCTGTGCATTCTGTAAATAGTCTTTCACTTTTTACTTTCTTAAGGAGTATATCTTCTGGATATGAGCAAACTCCATAGAGTTCTGAAATTGTCATTCACCATCATTTTTTTTATCAATTTGAAACTACAAGCTTAGCTACCATCCCAATGCATTCTTTTACTAACACAGTTGTGCCTGCACTTATACAATTTTTGTCCCAGATTACTGCATTTCTTTAAGAAATGGTTAATACTTCCACTCTTTTTTCCACAGATTCTAACTAAATTTTATCCATCTTTGTTTTCATCAAGTTTTTCCCTTTTCAGGTTTCCATTTGTCATCCACAACCAGTTTTCTTCCCTTCTGACATCCTCAATTTGTTGTGACCATAAGGTTCTTTATCTTTCCACTTATTTGTGCTGTCATTCTTCTATCTGTTCTTAAATTCTTTCAATGTTTCAGTGACTTTTTTGATATTCATAGCTACAAATAATTGCTGTTTTCACTATGAGCAACATAGTTTTTCAGAACCCAAACTATAGCAGTGATGGTTGTTTTCTGTGTTTAGGAAACCTCTGCTTTCTTTCCTTTTTGTTGAACAGAGCCTATCAATTTTAATTTTAAACTGATGTGCATGATGCGTTTTAAGCAGTTTCCTAGTTCTTTTATCTAATTCCTGTAGTTTTGTCTTTGTCTACCTTAAGAGTAGAATATCTTAACACTGGCATGGCTCACATATTAATTGCATTGATGACATTACCTCCAGTTAATTTTGTTTCAAGCACCATCCTAATCCTTCTTTTGTAGTCTTTGAAGAATTTCTTTTTCCTTTCTCTTTTCAATTACCTTATCATCCTGCAGCAACTCTAGTGTCTTGTATCTTCATTCTCTTTCAGTGATTTATTAATATCGTCTTGTAGTACCTTTTACTATCAATTTAATCTGTTGACTTTCCTTCATAGTTAAAACTGCTTATTTATTAGTCCAACTCCATACCATCATCAGGTTCCAGTTGTCTGATTTGACATGATTTCTATGGCTGGATGCCTTTCCTAATTCCAACTGTTCTAAAGAGTGTACTGAGAGTCTTTTACATGTCACCAGCACAGGTGCCTTTTACATTTCATTGGCACAAGTGTCTTTTTGTGCAACTGGCATGGGTGCCTTTCATATGTCACCATCATCCTTGCTAAATATTCTTACTGTTTGAACAAGAGAGTCTAGGTCTATTTCATTTTTGATACGAGGTGATATCAAAAAGTTTCTTGAGGTAAATAACCTATTTGCCTAAGTTTTAATATCATCTCCTTCGAAATAATCGCCTTGCACAGCAATACACTGGTCCCAGCATTACTGCCACTTGGAATCTGGCCTAGAAGCTGCATTTTCATCTTGGGGGAAGAGATGCAAGTCCACAGGTGTTAAATCTGGTAAATAGGGCAGGTGTAGAAGTGATACCATGTTGTTTTTGGTGAAAAACTCATGAGTCAGGAGGACAGATACCTTTCTCTTTGGTTAAGTCCTCACTAAGTTCTACAAGTTCCACTTGGAAAGAATAGTGATGGTGAAGACAGGAGTGCTGTCACCCAGCAAGTTTGTCAAAACCTGGATGACTGTAGTAAAAATGGTTATGGTGACTGGAACTACTCTAAGCATGCACATGTAGAGAACAATATTTGGGCAAGTATTTATGCCCTTGGTGATCAAGATGATCCTGGATCTGAGGGTTCTCCAGTGTCAAGAGAACTGCATTATCCATGGATTCACATATTTTGTGAATCAATACCTTTATCTCATTTCCCTTCCTCCCCCTTTCTTTCTCCATCTTTGTATGTAAACCCCCATACAAATTATAAACAGTGCTTGTAATGCCCACCTCTTCTGATTCTCCTTTGGCAAATAAAATAAATCATTATTGTTATTTTTATCTTTATTATCATTATTAATATATATATATAATACAATATTTGTATTTCATATAATTATATATAACAGCATCAGCACCAAGTAATGATTATGAATAAACGAACTGTAGGTTAGTTAAAATATGTTTGCGGCATATTTTAACTTCTAAAAGTAAATTCACTGAAGTTGCCACAAAGAAAAGATTTACTCTTCTAGTGTAAAAACACCACATCTACCCAGTGTCTTCCTCTAGTGGATCCCCAGACACACTGTTTCTGGGTCTTTAGCCTTCCTCAGTGGAAAATATCAGAATGATAACCCTAGGTAGAATCAAAGCTGTAGCTTTAACTAAAACAGAGTGAACATCAATGAGTGAGTTGTGATATCAGCAGATATAATATTTTTACATTTTTACCATAAGAAAGAATTTTTTTTCCATGGTAAC
The DNA here is from genome assembly GCF_046866305.1 of Octopus bimaculoides. Classification (NCBI taxonomy): domain Eukaryota; kingdom Metazoa; phylum Mollusca; class Cephalopoda; order Octopoda; family Octopodidae; genus Octopus; species Octopus bimaculoides. Next base: position 33,133,097 of record NC_142937.1, read on the forward strand.
TATTATGAATTTACCTTTAGAAGTTAAAATATGCCACAAACATATTTTAACTAACCTAAAATTCAATCTGCCAGAAGGGAAGCTAGGCGACAGGTTTATTTAGCCAGAGGGGAAGCAGATAAGAAAAGATTTGCCAATGTTCTGCGCCGTGAGGACCAAAGACTCGAGGTATTTCGTGTTGCAAGACAGTGTAGGAGAGAGAATAGTGATGTTGTAGGAGAGAAATGTGTTCGCATGGATGATGGTACGCTTGCACTAAATGAGGCTGCAAAGAAAGAGGTCTGGAGATGCCACTACGATAGATTGCTTAATAAAGAGAATGAATGGGAGAAAGAGAGCCTGCCGTATGTCGACCCAACAGAGGGACCAGCTATCCGAGTTGACAGTACCAGGGTAGTTAAAGCAATTAAGAGTATGAAGACAGGGAAAGCCCCCGGCCCATCAGGAATCACTGCAGAGATGCTCAAAATATCTGGCAGTGTTGGCTACAGCCTAGTCACCCGTATTACGAACCAGGTGATACACGAAGGAGTCATACCCAATGACTGGTGTAGCAGCACCATAGTAAACTGCTACAAAGGTAAAGGTGACGCTTTAGACACTAATAATTACAGAGGCATCAAGCTGTTAGATCAGGTTATGAAAGTTACGGAGAGGGTCATAGCCCAACTAATTAGGGAGCAAATCAATTTAGATGAGATGCAGTTTGGGTTCGTGCCAGGTAAAAGCACCACTGATGCCATATTTCTAGTAAGACAGCTGCAGGAGAAATATCTAGCCAAGGATAAGCCTCTGTACCTGGCCTTCGTTGACATGGAGAAAGCCTTTGACAGGGTCCCCCGATCCCTTATCTGGTGGTCAATGAGGAAACTTGGGATAGAAGAATGGTTAGTGAGAGCTGTGCGAGCCATGTACAGAGATGCTGTCAGTAAGGTGAAGGTTGGAAATGAGTACAGTAATGAATTCCGGGTAGAGGTAGGGGTCCACCAAGGTTCCGTCCTCAGCCCCCTCCTATTTATCATAGTCCTCCAGGCGATCACAGAGGAATTCAAGACAGGTTGCCCCTGGGAGCTCCTCTATGCTGATGACCTTGCACTAATTGCGCAGTCACTATCAGAACTAGAGGAGAAGTTTAAGGTGTGGAAGCAAGGACTAGAATCGAAGGGCCTTAGAGTCAACCTAGCAAAAACCAAAATCCTAATAAGTAGGAAGGTAGATAAAACACAAACCCCTTCAGGTAGATGGCCCTGCTCAGTATGCAGTAAAGGAGTAGGTAGTAACTCTATAAGATGTGCCCGGTGCAAGCTATGGACACATAAGAGGTGCAGCAATATCAAAGGCAGATTAACTACAAAGTTAGTCTTTGTATGTGGCAGATGTTCAGGTGCAATAAACACTGTAAACAAACAGGAAACAACTTCTATCTCATTCCAGGGAGAAAAACTAGAGGTAGTTGATAGCTTCCGCTATCTGGGTGACCAAGTTAGTAGTGGGGGTGGGTGCGCTGAAAGTGTAACTGCTAGAATAAGAATAGCCTGGGCCAAGTTTAGAGAGCTCTTACCTCTGCTGGCGACAAAGGGACTCTCACTCAGGGTAAAAGGCAGACTGTATGACGCATGTGTACGAACAGCCATGCTACATGGCAGTGAAACATGGGCTGTAACTGCTGAGGACATGCGTAAGCTCGCAAGGAATGAAGCCAGTATGCTCCGCTGGATGTGTAATGTAAATGTGCATACCTGTCAGAGTGTAAGTATCTTGAGAGAAAAGCTGAACATAAGAAGCGTCAGTAGTGGTGTGCAAGAGAGACGATTGCGCTGGTTTGGACATGTGATGAGAATGAATGAGGATAGCTGCGTGAAAAAGTGCCACTCCCTAACAGTTGAGGGAACCCGTGGAAGAGGTAGGCCCAGGAAGACCTGGGCTGAGGTGGTGAGGCAAGACCTTCGAACATTGGGCCTCACCGAGGCGATGACTACTGACCGAGACCTTTGGAAATGTGCTGTGCGTGAGAAGACCCGGCAAGCCAAGTGAGATCGTTGCCAGTGCCCCTGGACTGGCTCTTGTGCGGGTGGCACATAAGATGTACCATCCTGAGCGTGACCGTTGCCAGTACCGCCTGACTGGCCTTGTAGGGTTTTCGAGCGAGATCGTTGCCAGTGCCCCTGGACTGGCTCTTGTGCGGGTGGCACATAAAAGACACCATTTCGAGCGTGGCCGTTTTCGTGCGGGTGACACGTAAAAGCACCCACTACACTTTCTGAGTGGTTGGCGTTAGGAAGGGCATCCAGCTGTAGAAACTCTGCTAAATTAGATTGGAGCCTGGTGTAGCCATCCGGTTGCACCAGTCCTCAGTCAAATCGTCCAACCCATGCTAGCATGGAAAGCGGACGTTAAACGATGATGATGATGATGATATTTATTTGTGAGTGACATTACAATTTCAAACAGTTGAAGTTGTTTCACTTTATATGATTTGCTTTCTAAATTATCCAACATAGCCTGGAGTCATTTTATTTATTCTTAGTATTCAAAAGTTCATTTTACTGTCGTCTTTGTTTCATAATGTTCCAGTAATGTTTTAATGGTCATAAATTCTGATGATCAAATTAATTTTCTCCTTTTTCTCATTGGCAAATCTAATCAATACATATACATAAATATATATATATATATATATACACACACACACACACACACACACATATAATATGCCATGTATCATCATTGTATATTTAATATGCTATGTGTATTTGTATTTACACTCATTCCACTATTAATTATTCTACTTCATATGTTCCACCTTTTTCCACTATTACCTTTTAGATTCAATTTACTGAGAAGTATCATGCGTTCAACTTTAGCCTATTTACTTAATATGCTGCATGCATATATTTCTTTCTTTAAGCAGAACAAAAAAACAAATAATTTGAAATTGCAGACTGAAAATTCAGAAGGCCAAAGTGTGTTGGTGCCTTTTCATGTCTATACAAGAAATATAGTTCAGAAACTTTTGCAGTGAATGTGAATAACAATGTTTATTATGTATATTTGTAGCTTTTGCACAAAATGTGCAAATATGTTGTAAATGTGCAGCTTTTACATAAACTAAAACAGCCACCTTCTGAAAACCCTTTGAAAATGTATGTAACTTGCTTGTAAGATCATGTACCTATGTGTAAATATGCATATATTTATAGGCGCAGGAGTGGCTGTGTGGTAAGGAATTTGCTTACCAACCACATGGTTCTGGGTTCAGTCCCACTGCGTAGCACTTTGGACAAGTGTCTTCTACTATAGCCTTGGGCCGACCAAAGCCTTGTGAGTGGATTTGGTCGGTGGAAACTGAAAGAAGCCCGTCATATATGTATATATATATATGTGTGTGTGTTTGTCCCCCCTAACATCGCTTGACAACTGATGCTGGTGTGTTTACATCCCTGTAACATAGCGGTTCGGCAAAAGAGACTGGTAGAATAAGTATCAGGCTTACAAAGAATAAGTCCTGGGGTCGATTTGCTTTACTAAAGGCGGTGCTCCAGCATGGCCGCAGTCAAATGACTGAAACAATTAAGAGAGTAAAAGAGTATATATTTTGGATGTTTTGAACACATACATGTACAACTTTTGTGAAACAAGGTAGAGCATTTATAGTAGAAAATAACATAATGTAGAATAACAATTAAATCATTGACTATGATATAAAGTACATACTAAAAGTAATCAAATCTGTATTAATAGTTGGGGAGTGATGGATATAGTTTTCTTTTTTATGTGTTATTTTGGCATTTTTATTTACATCTTCATACTCTTGTTAAAACAGCTTTTATCATGTACATTTTTCAATGATACTTCCAATTAGAAAAATCAATTATCCATATATACAAGCGAAAATGTAATTATTGCTAAGTTTAGTTAAAACACCCACTATCATTATTGATGGCATGGACATTCTAATTATTATTATAAATCTATTACAAACTGCTTTAGTTAGCAGGCATGTTGTCTTGAGTTTTGATAACAACATCTCCATACCATAGATCTCAAGAATATTTCTTAGGATATTTGCAGAGCACAGAATGGCATTTTTTTGCAAGTGGACAATGCACATTTCATTCCTAATATCTTGCAGTCTCCTAGGCAACAGTTTTGGTGTTGTGCCAAGTGCACTAATTACCATAGAAAAATTTTTTTATCTTTGTCATCCACAATCTTTTCATCTCTCTGGCATGGTCTTGATATATCTCAATTTCTTTGATATCCACTCTACAATCATATGATATTGTAAAATCTATGATCTTCAACATTTTTTTTTTGTTTTTGTTTTTTAAGATCATATCTGGTCTCTTTGCTTCAATAGAATGGTCAGTCTTTAAGGAGAAATCCCACAAAATTCTGTAATTACCATTCACCATCTCAGTCTCTGGCTCTGTGTTTGAATCACTTTTCTGTCACTTTGAATCCACACATTCAGAAAACATCCTACTGCACTACAAGATTATAATGGAAGATAAAATCAAAGTATACAAGTTATAGACATGATACATAATTAATCTCAACTTACTGATCATCAAACAACCAGGCTTCACTGTGATTCTCAACCAGCTTTTCCTTATCTTTTTCCCTCTCTCGGTTGACAAAGCTAGGATTTGAAGCTGCTTTAGGGAGGAGGAGAAGGTTCGGGCAAGGCTTATCTGTGATGTGTCCAGAGAGTTTGTAATAATCGAGGAATGTCCTTGCCAAGTTGCGACCCAGTTTCATATCTTTATAGTCAAGTTAAGGATGTGAATCAAGCAAAATTTTATGTGCTTGTGTATGTTAATTGGGTTCAAATTTAACTGAAATATGGTTTGGTTATCAAGGAAAAGTCATTGAATAATGAAACCATATACGAAAGTTAAATCTAACATCTCAAAGATTGTGTGTTAAATATTCGTTGATGCAGGCAAGGCTGTGCGATTAAAAAATTTGCTTCAGAACCAAATGGTTGGAGGTTCAGTCTCACTGTGTGAATGTTGTCAGTCGGGATTTTTTACTATAGAACTTTGTAGATGGAAACTGAAGAAACATGTCTCTCTCTCTCTCTCTCTCTCTCTCTCTCAAATCTGCACTGGGTTCCAGTCTGATTTGGCATGGTTTCTACAGTTGGATGCCCTTCCTAACACTCTGGGAGTGGTTGGCATTAGGAAGGGCATCCAGCTGTAGAAACCATGCCAGATCAGATTGGAACCTAGTGCAGCTCCCCAGCTTACCAGTTTCCAGTCAAACCATCCATCCCGTGCAAGCATGGAAAACGGATGTTAAATGATGATTATGATGATGATGATATATGTGTTTGTGTATAAATATGTATGTGTATAGATGTATGTGCATATAAATATATGCATGTGTGTTTGCTGACTATAAACATGTAGTGTCCTATGCTTGTAGTCAAGTGCAAAAGCATGTCCAGGCTTGTTGCAACGTTGCATGATCTTTGTAAACAAAAAGTTCATTAAAATAGTGTCTCTTGTTTCAAATTCACAGTGTAATTGTATCTGGACTGTTTGTTGTTTGATAAACTAAGAGCTGTATGTCTAATGATTGTTTAAAGAGAGGTTTGTTTAAAGAGAGGTTTGTTTAAAGAGAGGATTGTTTAAAGAGACTACAATCTGAAATTGAACTTATCAACCCTGACTGAACAGACCAATAGTGAAAGACTTTCTATCTATGATCATCTTGTCTTTTTAGGACTATTATAATATCTTGCCTTTATGTAAGGATAGTAATATGAAACTTGGAGATTTAGCTGCTACTATTAGGAGGCTGAGTGACTACAAAGTAGCATGTTGTTTTGGCAAGGGATGCATGAACATGTGATGCATGTTATAATTAAAGCAGCTTTGTTTACGATGGTTTCATAATTGATTCCAGTTTATGGCAGACATTTTGGGCCCAAACTGACAAAAATCATTCACAATAAAACTTGTGTATTGTTTGGTTTCAGGATATCTTTATTTTGTCTTAATGTTTTCTTCAGTGATTGTTCAGTGTCTGATTAATATATATTTATATTTTAGTAAATCTATCTTGAAGTGTGAAAGTTATTGTGTATGTTATTTTTGTCTATTTTATGTTTGAAGTAATCTCACTTCACTATGAAGTGAGGTTAGAAATATTGTTGTTTGCAGTTGGCAGCACAGCTTCATGTTGCTGTTGTTGTTATTGTTGGTCTGTTCATGTGATGTCATTCAAACAGGCAAGAAACAAATTGTAACACTAACATATTACAGATTAATTCTTCTAGAAAGTCTGTTAAATATATTCTTGAATTAGGCGTAAAGAGAGTGGAACTGTCTTGCCTCTGGATATGATGAAGTAGTTTAGGTTTAATGGATATTGTGTACCATGAGATTAAAGTGGGATATCCACTTCCCTGTCACCCACATACTTTTGATAAATGTGTAAATATGTCTCTGCACAAGACTTCTGTGTAAATGTATGTATAAAAATATTCCAAGTTCTTTGTGAAGATGTGTGTATAATTGTTACTTATTCTTTTTAAATAAATACCTGGCTGTTTGAATAATTCTTTGTATGCAAGTATGTTTATATGGATGTGTACAAATGAGTGTATGTGTATCAATCTGTGTGCTAATATTCAAATTTACCAATTTTATCATCTAGGAAGACATTTCCATTACATAAGATTATATATAAAAATAATGGTTAAAAACTCACAAAAATAAGAACCAGTGAAAAACCAAAAAAATTCTTCCCTTAAACCAATAAAAATTATAATAAAGAAAAATATTGTGAATGTGATTTTTATTATTCTAAATCAGTTTATTTCACTCAGTTCGCCCCCATCCCCTGTCCTCTTTGACTACTACAAGACCGGAGGCAATGGAGAGAAAGCCAATGATTTTTAAATTAGGAAAAAGAAAAAAAAAATAATACAATAAAAAAAGCTCTATTGTTAGGAATTTTAAAAATAGCTAAATCTTGTTCCCAAGTTATTATCGTTCTGTTAATATTGTCTGATGCCATCTTCCTGCTAAAAAATGCCAAAACCTTTTAGCGGGAAATACATCAATGTGAAATAATTTGAGTAATTCTCTTCTGTTAGAACTATTATGAAACTGTTTGCAACAGGTGATTAAGAAATATCTCTTGACAATGAGATAAGTAATTAGAAGGAAATGTCTACTACTTAGATGTGTTGTTTGCCCCACACCCTTCTCCACCTTCCATTCTTTTGTACTATCTACTCTTTGTTGTTAACTAGAAAATGACATGCTACAATATAGTTGATACTAAATATCTAAGGTTTGTTTATAGTCTTTGCTACCCTTGGCACAAGACCCGAAATTTTTGGGGAGGGTGGGGCAGTCGATTAGATTGACCCCAGTATGCAACTGATACTTAATTTGTTGACCCTGATGTGGATGGATGCTGACAGCTCCATAAAGAAGTGCTGATCTTTAGACAGAACATGTGGAAGAGGGAGACCCAAGAAGACATGGGATGAAGTACTGAAAATGACCTCAGGATGCTGAACTTTTCAGATGAGATGATGAAGGACCGAGATACCTAACACCTTGCTGTACTCAAGAAGACCTGTTACTCTACAGCAGAACTGTTAAAGAGGATTCACCTGCAAGAGTCCTGTGCTGGTGCTATGTAAAAAGCATTCATCCTGATGCCATGTCAAAATATTCATGTGGTGCCACATAAAATCACCCAGAACACTCTGTGAAGTGATTGGTGTTAGGGAGGGCATCCAACCGTAGAAACCATGCTAAACCAGTCTGGCCCTTGGTGCAGCTCTCTGGCTAACCAGCTCTGGTCAAACTGTCCAATTCATGCCAGCATGGAAAGCAGATGTTAAATGATGATCATGATGATGTATGGACTATCAGAACTTTTTTGGCACTCCATAGGCTTTAATGACTGACTGAATATCCCATGGCAGAAGGAAAGCTAACCTGTGAAACTGCTTAAGTATGGTGGAAACCCAAGTAGTTTCAATAACAGATTTTAACTCTGTCTGATTGCAGTTACACAACTTAGTCATCTTCTCTTTAGTTATACCCCACAGATTCTGCATGGGGTTCAGTTCAGATAAGTTACCTAGTCAAAGGAGTTCGTTGATGTGATGATCAGCAAACCAGACAGTGGTTGTTTTTACATTGTGTGTGGGTACAAAATCCTGCTGTAACAATAATTCCACATCACGAAAACGCCTGTCAGCGGAAGAAAACATGAAGTGCTTCAAATTCTCTCAGCAGGCCACTGCTGGGAATGTGACCCAAGGGAAACATTGTAGTCAAACATCTGCATATAATTTGCCATCTAAAATCATCACTGACTGGGAATTTGAAGTGAGAATTTGATACTAAGCTTATTTGGTATACTGTACCTCTTCCTCTAAACTCTGTAACTCACCTGGACTGCGCCCCCATACAGAATCTGTGGGGTATAGTTGATAGGATGGCCAGCTTGCTTAACAATGATCAGATAGAACTGAAGTGAGAATTTGATACTAAGCTTATTTGGTATTTTGTGCCCTTTCCTCTTTCCTCTAAACTCTGTATCTCCATTTGAGTTACAATCAATGTAAGAGTCTGTCAAGAGAAATAGTCTATCATGAGATGCTTCGTTCAGTTGACAGGCTTTTAGATGGTGCAGAATGTATGTTCCAGCAGGATTTGGTAACTAGTATAAAAAAAAACCACTGCTGAGTTTACTGTTTATCACATCAACACATTTCCTTGGCCATGTAACTCACCTGGACTGCACCCCCATACAGAATCTGTGGGGTATAGTTGATAGGATGGCCAGCTTGCTTAACAGTAGTCAGATAGAATCAAAGATGGCTATCAAGACACCTAGGCTTCCATAATATAAGCAGTGTCATAGATTGGTTTCCTCTGTGAAGCAAACATATTCAGGCAGTCATTGAAGCCAAAGGAAATTCAATCAAGTTCTGACATATATATCATCTTTTAACTCTATTTTAATGATATGATTTGGATGTTCAATTATTACTTTCTAATATTTTGAGATTGGATTTTGAACAGTCACTGAATGGAAACCATAAACATTATCTTATATTAAATATTGGGAACTATTAATTTAGATTAATTTATATTTAGTCAGCCTAATATGATTCAGTTGAAGTTTTGATATTCTGACTTAGCAACTTATGCATAATATTCTAATTTTCTGAGATGCACTGAAATGTTCTGACTTGCTTACATGCCTGATGTATAGTGTATTAACCCTGGAATAAGGAAAGGTAAAGTTGAGCTTACTATGAACTGAACTCATGTTCTAGAGTTGTGGTTCTTAACCTTTTGTTTTTTTTAATCTTTTTGTGGCCTCCCTTTTTAAGTAGTTGTTATGCCTAGTGCTCACCAAGTGCAGTATCGCAACTAAACTAATTTAACATAGGCAATCATTGCCTCACTGAGGCAATGAGTAGTGAGTGAGACCTTTGGAAATATGCTGTGCCTGAGAAGACCCGGCAAGCCAAGTGAGACCATAACCCATAGCCTTTGCTAGGGGTGTAGGCAGCCTACTTATGCGTACCTTTCCTTCATTGAACACTAAACTCTGCTTACAAAGACCTGTTGGGGCAAGTGAAATCAAAATCGAAATTGAACCAAATTCAATGACTGGCACCCATGGCAGTGGAGTGCTAACAGCACCGTCCGAGCGTGATCATTGCCAGAGCAGCTGTCTGACTTCCATGCTGGTGGCACGTAAATAGCACCATTTGAACGTGATCGTTACCAGCATTGCCTTACTGGCACTTTTGCCGGTGGCACGTGAAAAAACATTCAAGCAAGGTCGTTGCCAGTGCCGCTGGACTGGCTCCTGTGCAGGTGGCATGTAAAAACACCATTTGAGCATGGCCATTGCCAGTTCCGCCTGGCTGGCCCTTGTGCCGGTGGTACATAAAAGCACCCACTACACTCTCAGAGTGGTTGGCGTTAGGAAGGGCATCCAGCTGTAGAAACTCTGCCAGATCAGATTGGAGCCTGGTGCAGCCATCTGGTTCACCAGTCCTCAGTCAAATCGTCCAACCCATGCTAGCATGGAAAGCGGACGTTAAACGATGATGATGATGAATGATTTATAAATTTTGCTCAAAAAAATGGGTTGTATAAGCTTTAAACAGTGAAATGTTTCCTTTGAATGTTTCCTTTGAATGTTTCACTCTTGATTATGATGGGTAGTAGCTATCTTAAAACATAATGTTGTTGAGGTTGTTGTTAAGGTAATGCTGAAAATTCTGTCTTTCTATAGTGTATACTAAGCAAATCAGGGTGAAAAAGCCCCTGCCTCTTCCACATGCAGGTAAAGATGAATTCAGCACTGTAGGTAAATGTACCACCTGCTAATTAACCTGCCTGATCACTACCAACAGATGGAATAAGTTTTATTATATTGCATTGCATTTTCTCATTTAACACAAGCTTGAAATTAATCAAATATTTTCTTAGTATTCATTTATCTATGCTACAATCTATGAATATTGTTCTGCATTACACATTGTAATTTAGCAAACATTAATTGATTTTTAACACATTAGATTAACATATGATGTATAAACAAGCCTAGATATTATATATAAATATATATGTGTGTGTCTGTATATGTACATACAGAGACATCAATGCCAGTGCTGCCCGACTGGCTTCCATGCCGGTGGCACATAAAAAGCATGGTTAATGTCAGTGCCTCCTGATTTGCCCCTGTGCCAGTGGCACATAAAAAGCACCTACTATACTCTCGGAGTGGTTGGCATTAGGAAGGGTATCCAGCTGTAGAAACCTTGCCAGATCAGATTGGAGCCTGGTGCAGCCTCCTGGCTTGCCAGTCCTCAGTCAAACTGTCCAACCCATGCCAACATGGAAAGTGGACATTAAGCGATGATGATGATGATATATACACTTACATATATATATATATAATAATGGTTTCAAATTTTGCCACAAGGGCAGCCATTTTGGGGGAGGGGATGTGTCTATTACATTGACTCCAGTGTGAAACTAGTACTTTATTTATTGATCCCGGAAGGATGAAAGGTAAGGTTGACCTCGGCAGAATTTGAACTCAGAATGTAGTGACAAGATGAAATACCACTAAGCATTTTGCCTGGTGTGCTAACAATTCTGCCAGCTTGCTGTCTTATATACATAATAATAACAGTAATTCTAGGATGGAATTTATAAATATATATGTATGTTTCTGTATATGTATATATACACTTCTGCATGTGACCAAATGGCTATGCACACATACACACACACACTCACTCACATACACAATATTAAAGGCAAGATTATTGAGTAAATAGTCCCTAGTCGGGAGTTCAGATCAGCCAGGGACATTTTGTTGTGCTTCTGAAGAGAACACTTAATTCTCCATTACCTCAGTTTGCCTAAATGCGGGGAATAGGCATCAGGTGATATGAGAATGATTGGTCTTAGCCTGAATATATAATTAAAATTTGTGGACACACAAATGATTTATTAGTTACAACATTCCTGCATCTATTTTTGTGCTATTTATTGTTAATTTATGAATAGCAATAATGTTTCTTTTTTGTATGTGTTAATTTAATTTTCTATAGCTGATTGATAAATTGCTTTGTATATAATAAATGGTTTCTGTTACTGTAAATAATATATTTTCCTTAAATTGAAGGAAGTGTGAATATTTTGTTATATTGACATTGCTAACTTTTTTTAAGTTATCAATGCAGTGATGCTGTTTCTATGAATTATTGTGAATTATTTGCTATTCAGGATGGGATGTTCAATGTTATTTATTTATTTATTTTTTTTATTATTTATCACTCTACTGCTACCACCTAAAATGTTAGTTCTTTAAATATTTTGTGATTTAGGGATATTCAGTTGATAATTTCTTTGGTTAGAGCTGAGCTGATGCTATTTTGGGGGACTTTGTGTCAAGAAGAAAAGTAAATAATTCCTCCCAGGAATAAATTTCTATTTTTGCTGTTTTACAAATTCTGTTTATTGATCTGTTAATCTCTGATACTTGAAATTTACAAATCAATAAATTTCATCCAGTAAATATTTATAGCACCACTGTGCAGGCCAGTAACTCACACATCACTATTGTGGAGGAAATAGTTTAGACATTTATATGTATATATCTAAACCCTTACTGAAAGAAATACAACTAGTTGTAAATTTTTATAGAAGCAATATATCCATATGCATATATTTCAAGAACAGTGATACTGCTATATGCAAATTTCATGAACAGCAATGTGGCTATCTGAAAATGTTAGGACTAGCAATGTAGCTGTATCTACATTTTATTGCTAACAATATAGCCGTGTGTACATATCTTGTCTAGTGCTGTAAATGTGTGAATATTTCATGGCTACTAATGCAGCTGTGTGTATATTTCATGGATAGCACTGCATTTGAGTACCAATTTCATCACTAGAAATGTAGCTATAAGTGTGTGTACATTTCATAGTGAGCAAAGCAACAGCTCTATGTATATTCTATGGCAAGCAGTGCAGCAGCTGTAATTACATTTCATGGCTGGCAGTGTAGCAGCTGTGTGTGCATTTCATGGCTGGCAATACAGCGATTGTGTGTATATTTCATGGCTGGCAGTGCAGCATCTGTGTGTATATTTCATAGTTGGCAGTATAACAGCTGTGTATACATTTCCTGGCAAGCAGTGCAGCAACTGTGTGTACACTTCATGACTGGCAGTGCAACAGCTATGTGTACATTTCATGGCTGGCAGTGTTGCAGCTGTGTACACATTTCATGGTTGGCAGTGTAGTAGCTGTGTGTACATTTCATGGCTGGCAGTGCTGCAGCTGTGTACACATTTCATGGTTGGCAGTGTGGCAGTTGTGTGTACATTTCATGGCTGGCAGTGTGGCAGATGTTTGTACATTTCATGCCTACGAATGTAAGTTTGAATTTTCTATGGATAGCAATATAGAATATATGTTCTTCTAACAGCAGATGTGTACATTGACATATGCTTCCACTCAAGAAGCTTATATTTACACTGATATTATAAGAAAAGGGAACATAATAGATAAAATCTAGACATCATTCTATAAAATAAGTGTGATATGATTGTAGAGTTGGAAATAGTGTGGGCTCAGTAAGTGTGATCTGATAGCATAATATGGTGAGAGATAGTATGGAATAAAATCTTGAATCTAAGGAAAGCAGCAATGCTGGAGCATGTTGGTAATAATTAACCTTGAGAATTTGGTAAGTTTAGTAATTTGTGAGAAGGATTGAAGAAAATAGATCCTTTTCTTTTGTATGAGGGTAAGGATTGAAAAGATAGACTGATAGCTATATATATATATAGAGAGGGAGAGAGGGAGGTGAGATATGTTACTTTGGCTGCAGGTTAAAGTAAATGAGTAAGCATGTAATGTGGGGGAGTGAGGGAGTAATGTGAGGAGATGTGTGAGGGTTGGCAGTCTGGAGTAGGAGGTAAAAAAAGAGGGAGGGAAGTTGAACTAGAGAGGGAAAGTAGAAGGAACTAATATTTCTAGTTGAGCAGAAGGATAAGACAGAGGAGATGAGGAAAGAGAACACAGTAAGATAAGAATGGAAAATAAAAGACACACACACACACACACACACACACACACACACACACACACACACACACACACTCTCTCTCTCTCTCTCTCTCCTGCAGTTGATGAAAATAAGTACTAGTTAAGTACTAGGGTCAGTGTAGTTGACTAGCCTCCTGTCCCATGATTTCAGACCTTGAGTCAATAATAGAAAGCATTATTGTGATAATGTTTATAACATTGGCATATAAGGTCTGAAATTTGAGGGAGAGTGTCTAGACTACCACTGACTCCAGTATTTCACTATTACTTTATTTCATTGACCCCAGAAGATTAAACGGTAAATTTAGCTGTGGCGGGATTTGAACTCAGAATGTAAAAGACCATAAGGTACTAAAAGTCATTTTATCCAATGCTCTATTGATTCCGTATCCCTGCACAATATTACAGATTTGCAGAGGAGAGTTACAGTATATAAAAATCATCCTAGCACATTACTGGTACATAATTTTTGACTTGAAGAGGAAAAGTGAAATTGATTTTGGTAGGATTTGAATTTGAGGAGAGGGGTTTAAAATACCATCATCTCCAATACTTTACTGGTACTTAATTTATCAACCCCCGGGAAGATGAAAACTAAAGTTGGGCTTGGTGTGATTTGAACTCAGAATGTAAAGAGCCACAAGGCATTTTTGCTCATTTACTGTAATGGTTCTGTCAATCTGTCATTATTATAATAACAATAATGATGAATACAATGATAATTATAATTATAATGAAAATTGCACAAAATAGGTGGTTGTTGTTTAGTCACTGGTCATCTTTGATCAAAAGACCTCTATAGTCAAAGACATTCTAGCAATGATCACTCAGTTTTGTTAGCAATGGACCACTCAGTCTTATTTTCAGAGACTTAGTGTATCTTGGACTACATTTTCCAGTGTGCCCCATCCTTGTTCATGACAATAGGTTAGGATCTGAAATAGACTTGGCTGTTATTTCTAACAGATTGAAGAACCATGTAGAAAGCTCTCATTTTATTGACATGTATTTTTACAACCTCACATAGATAAAAGTGGCATTCAACTTCTGTTAGATTTACTTTATAGCCACTCTGTCATATTTTTAAAAACATTTCTAACATAGTTTAAGTAGACTAAGTCCACCTCAGCTGGATTTGAAATCAGATTATAAAAGAATGTAACTAAAAGTCATTTGGTCTGGCCTTCTGCTGTTTCTGATATTCACTCCTCAATGATGGTGATGATGATGATAGTGGCAGCAGTGATAATCTTTAACCCTTTAACTGCAAAATTAAATTTTATGGTTATTCTAGTAATGATATTAAATATCTACTGAAAATAGAATTGGTATTTTCTGCGAGTCACGTTGCCTTAATAAACTTGTATTATCTCAACAAAAAATAGTTTCAAACATGACATTCTGAACAAAAAATAGACTGACTTATAAAGCTGCTTTCTGTAGTTTAGGGTAATGAAATTTTGAGTGGATATTTCTGATTTCTACAGCAAAAGGGTGAATATTTTCAGAAAGCTACAAACTTTAGAGGGTGGGAACAGTTGATTAAATTAACTTTGTAGTATTTCATTTATACTTAGTTTGTTGATCTCTTATAAGGATAAAAGTCAAAGTTAACTTTGTCAGAAATTGAACTCAGAATATAAAAAGAGACTTAACTAAATATGTACAAGGCATTTTCTTTGCCACTCTACAGAATCTTGTCCTGAAATAATAATAGTAGGCCATACCAAAGGATACATCCTTGTTCTGTATAAGGTTGTGCTGTTCCAGTTGATAGATTCATGTAGCTGAAGAATGATACTTCCAAAGTGTAACATAAGGCTTTTTCATCAAGGCAACTTCCAAGAGTCCTGAAAAAATGATAAGAGGTGAAAGGAATTTAATGATTACATTTTCAGTGAACACTGGTAACAGACTTGTTCCTTTCACTATTTGTTGTGTGTGCATGTGTATGCTTGTGTGCATGTATGTGTGTGTATCATAACCATCACCATCATTATTTAGCATTCTTTTTTTCCATGCCAGCATGGGTTGGATGGTTCAACATGAACTGACAAGCTTAAGGGCTACACCAAACTCCAGTGTCTGCTTTGGGATAATTTCTCTGGCTGGATGTCCTTCCTAATGCCAATCACTTTACAGAATGTACTGGGTGCTTTTTTATCAAAGCACCAACACTTGTGAGATCAGCAACATTGAGGGATATGAAAGTATGGGACAGGATAGAGGGACAGGGGCAGGGTCTTGCTAAACAGATGAATACATGTCCAGCCAAGGGCAAAAATTACTTTTACTCAAAAACAGGTGAGTGTTGATAATAGGAAAGGGTCTGGCCATAAGAAACCTATATTAACAAATTCCACATGACTCATGTAAATATGGAAATGTGGATGTTAAAATTATGACGATGATGATGATATATGTATATACGTATGTATAATGTGTGTGTATGTGTCTATATATATGTACTTGTGTCTTTATGTGTGCATGAATACAGTAGAGTAAAAAAAATCCAGAGTTGTAAAGAACGCTGTACAAGGATGTAATGTAATGTAGGTTATAAATTACATTTTAAGATGAAATTACATAGTTTGCCACTATTAGTTTTATGTTTCACTAGTTTTCAAGTAAACAATTTTGTATTTCTATATAGGATAAACTCAAAAACCCATTAAATAAGCTCTTTAATGTAAACTAATTGATGAAGTTGGAACATTAGTGTATGAGGCTGCCAGTAATTTCCCCAACTTGCCTTTCTGAAGACAAAAATAACAAACTTTTTTTATATATATTTCATATGTTATATTATATTATATTTATTATATAAAAATAGATTGCATTAAAAAAGGACAATCTACTCAAGTTTTGCCCTTGGCTGATCACAGCTATATATAATCATGATTATTATCATCCTGACTATCATTATTGTGATTGTTGTGACATCTACTTTTCCATAATTGCAAGAGTTAGGCAAGATTATGTTGGGACAGAATTCTCTACAACTGGGTGCCGTTCCTGACATCAACCTTCGCATTTTTGCCAAGTTAGGTAATAATTCCCCCAGCATCTCAAACAATGAGCAACTTGAACATGGCTACATGGAGAACTGGAAACAAATGACATTGTTTGAACGAACCTTTTGTTTACGACTAGTGATTAAGGGAAAGGTGACGGAAAATATAGATTCACACACAAACATGTATGTATATATATATATATATATATATATATATATATATATATATATATTTATATATATATATATATATATTTATTTATATATATATTTATATATTTATATATATATATATATATTTATATATATATATATATATATTTATATATATATATATATATTTATTTATATATATATTTATATATTTATATATATATATATATATTTATATATATATATATATATTTATATATATATATATATATATTTATATATATATATATATATATATATTTATATATATATATATATATATATATATATATATATATATATATATATATATATTTATATATATATATTTATTTATTTATGGGTTTCAGCCAAGTGGCTGTGGTCATGCTGGAGCACCACCGTGATTTTCTGTCTTTATGCTTTGCTCTCTTCACGTTCCTTGCATGGCTCATCTCCTGCACCTGATATAGGCCAATCAAGAATTTTGATAGCACATCTGGTGTATAAGAGAATTTGACATCGCTGCCCTAAACTGTGTCTCATTTCGAGCCATTGGTTCGTCTGGTATCGTGGAGAGGAAAGCGTCGAGTTTTGTCTTGAAGACCACCACATCCGTGTCTTGCAGGTCTCTCAAATGTTTTGGCAGGGCATTGAAGAGCTGAGGTCCTCTGAAACCGAGGCTGCTGCAGTATCTTGTTCTTATGTGAGATGCAGTGGACGGCACCTTTGGCACCATGCAGTGGCGACACATGCGGGCATTCCTGTAGTACTTGATGCCAAAGTTTGGCACCAGTCCTTCCAGTATTTTCCATATGTATATTATTACATATCTCTCCCGCCTGCGTTCCAGGGAGTAGAGACCTAGTGCCTGCAGTCGTTCCCTGTAGTTCATCTGCTGGACTGTGGCGATCTTTTTTGTATAGTGCCTCTGAATTGCCTCGAGTTCTGCTGTCCGTTTGACACTGTGTGGTGACCACAACTGAGAGCAATAGTCTAGGCGGCTCAGGATAAATGTCTTCCATAGAGTCAACATGACTTTTTGATCCCTTGTACGGAATGTCCTCAGTATCCACCCCGCCAGCTGTCTGCACTTTGCTGTCAACTCGACAATGTGCATGTGAAATGATGTATCACTACACATGTTGATGCCCAGGTCTCTCACGGCTTGTGGTTCTGGGATTGCAGTACCTCCAGGTCCTGTGTATGCCAGTTGGGAGGCACTTGTGACCTTGTAGCGCAGTACTTGAAATTTTTCCGCATTGAACTGCATATTGTTTTGCTCTGCCCACTCATATATTGCATTTAGGCCATTCTGTAGGCTTACAATATCATCAGGATTCTTTATTGCCTGAGATAGTTTTGTGTCATCAGCGTAGCTAGTGACAGTGGCTCTCCGAGTGACCATGGGCATGTCCAGAAGGGCCACTATGAACAGTAGTGGCCCCAGGACAGTTCCTTGCGGAACCCCGCTCAATATTTGTGTTTCCCTAGATAGTTCTCCATTGGCTGCAACTGTCTGACTTCTACCATTCAGGAAGTCATGCAGCCATTCTCCTAATTTACCAGTTATGCCAAGGTTTCGCAGCTTGTGACATATCAAGCCATGATCAACTTTGTCAAAGGCTTTTGCAAAGTCGAGATATATCACATCAACATTTGAATGGTCAAGTAGCTGCTTCAGGACCCAGTCATAATGCTGCAGGAGCTGCGTGAGGCAGCTTCTACCTGGACGGAAACCATGCTGGGTCTCATTCAGCAAGTCATTTTCTTCTAGGAACGCAATCAATCTCCTTCTGACAATTCGTTCCATGACTTTGCTAATATGTGAAGTCAGAGAGATGGGCCTGTAGTTCCCAGCCTCTGCTCTTCTTCCACCTTTATGGATAGGACATATGGTGCCTTCCTTCAGCTTTTTGGGAAGTTTACCATTTACAAGGAAACTCTGGAAGAGTATCCGGAGTGGTCCTGCTAATTCTAGTTTACACGACTTTAAGAGGACAGGCGGGAAACCATCGGGGCCAGTTGCCGAATTTAAGCTCATTTCATTTATGGCAGCTATTACATCTTCCTCTTCAATGTCAATGTAGGTAATGGATGCAGTCTTTTTCTGCTGAGTGCTATTGTCAAAGAAATCAGCTGGGTTCTTTATCTGCATGTGACTCAGAGGAGAAGTGAAGACACTCTTGAATTGTGCACTGAGCACTTCACTTATCCATGTGGGATCCGCAGTCAGTGAGCCATTAGGCAGGAATAGGGGTCCTATCTTATACTGTACCGTAGCAGTCTCTTTTGCAAATCTATAGAAAGCCTTGGGGTTTGTTTTTATGCTTTCTACTGCTCTCTTCTCCTTCTCTGCTTTCTCCTTTTCATGGTAGAGTTTAATCTTGTTTTCTATTTCTAACAGTGTTAGTTTTAATTTAGCCCTTTTCCTATCCCCCAGTTCTCTATTTAACTGGTTTGAGATCTTTGTTCTGTGTCTCATAAGGATTTTCCTGTCTCTAGGAATTCTATTGGCATGTTTGCTGGTCTTTCTATATGGCACGTATTTGGTGCATATGTCTTGTATAGTTGACATAAAATGACTTAGTTTGAGGTCATTGTCTTGTATAGAAAGGCTGTCATGCCAGTTTTGATTTCGAATCTCTCTGCGAATTGACTTCCAGTCTGCCCTGTGGAAATTCAGGTTGGATATTGCTTGGGTCCTCCTGGTGGGGTGGGTGTCAGTGGGTTGCCTAGGACCATACATAGTTAATTCTATAATGTTATGATCTGAGAGAGATGTGGGCGTTATTTTCACATTATGGATTAGGCTCACATTGTTTGTGAAGCAGAGATCTAAAATATTGCTTCCTCTGGTTGGTTGGAGTATCACTTGTTCCATGAACAGCATGTGGGATAGTTCTAACAAAGACTTTGCCTGGCTTTGTTCATGCAGTGACATCCCAGAGAGGATGTGACCTTCAGGCCATTTAACATTTGGGAGGTTAAAGTCGCCTAGGAAAAGTATATTGATGTGTTGGTCCAGATTTGTCAAGACCTCTTCTATGCGTCTGAGGCTGTCCTCAAATTTACCCTCCTGCTTTGCGGTATTTGGTGGATGGTATGTTGAGCATACAACTACATCAATCTGTTTTATGTGTACTATTAAAATATCACAGATAGAGTTTGAGTGTGATAGGAGTAGTAGGGGTGTGACATCTTCTCGGATGTACATTGCAACTCCCCCATGACTTCTATCCCTCCTGTCTGTTTGGAGCACGGCATACTCTGGTATGTTTATCTCCGCATCTGCTATATTAGGTGTTAGATGCGTTTCAGTAAGCACCATGCATATTGCTTGATTGCATGTAACTAGGTCTTTCAAGTATAGAAACTTGTCTTTGCCGCCTGTTCGTAATAGGCCCCGGATATTCAGTAGGAATATGGGTGTGATATCTGTGCAGGGGTTCCTGGTGTTAGCGGTGACCATCCCTGATCCATCATCTGTGGTGGTCTTGGATAATGGTTCATGTGGTGTTGACTCTGTACCCTCTGCATCCACGTTAACTGATGTACCATTTTCTGGGCCAAGCTTAAAAAAGCTTGCTGCTCAGCTACTGCAGTTCGTACAGCCTCTGCATACAGCCTTTTGCTGGGAGCAGAAGGAATATATGGACTTCTCTCTTTGTGAGTCCTGTTGGTATTCAGTGGATTATGTGTATGTAGGGTTAAGCTTTCTGGTCTCCCTTTTCTGCGCTCCCACTTATTTTGTTTTAAGTGGTTATCTACCTTGTTTAGCTGGTGGTGTTTGGGGTTGGCAAATTTGCAGTTTCGCCCCTTTTCCCCGTGCCAGCAGGTACCATTTAGGTAGAATTTACAGATCTGTTTCTTTTTCTCTGTATGAGGTGCTTGGGCTTAAAGCCTGTTTGTGTTTGTGTTCACCGTCTTCTTGTCTGCTCTCCTGTCTCTGTCGCTTGGTGTGGTGCTGCGTTGGCTGTATTCATCATGGCCATTGCAGCCCTCAGCAGTGGCTACAGCACTGGTGGCATTTGCCTTGTCTCGGTGGTCCATTTGGTCCTCTTGAGCCTGAGCACAGTGTGCAGGGTCTTCACTGCCCTTTTTTGTGTCCGTGTCTCTCATAATGCCTTCTAGGAGGTCAAGGTGCGGTTTCACGAGCTCGTAGGAGCGGATGAGCTCCAGTTTCTTTCGATCAATTTGAACCATTGACCTGTGGAAATTGTACCTATCCAGGCTTTTGACTATTAGATGTAGGAGTTTTTAAATCAAGTCTGGACCTCTTCCTATCGAGAGTCCCAGATGAACCTACCTCGCGGCAGGAGGTGCAAATGAGGGTTGCTAAATCAAACTCCATTCTTCACCAAGTGCCACATATTGTAAGAGGCTCTCTGTAATAACAGTGTAGCAACACGGTGGTGCATCAGCATGGCCGCAGCTCTAAGCTGAAACTATTAAAAAAAAAAAAAAAAAATATATACATATATATATATATATATATATATATATATATATATATATATATACATGAATATGTATATATATATATATAAATATATATATATGTATATATATATATATATATATATATATATATATATACATATATATATACATATATATATTTATATATATATATATATATATATATATATACATATATTAATAAATTATAGGGTGGCAAAGAAAATTTTAGAAATTTTATTTACCACCAGTGGCCTAGCGAGAGTAAAAACAATCAATAGACTATGTATTATTCATTAGAAATGCAGAGACGCCTATAATAGGACATCTACTCGCTAGAAATAGCAGCAAAAATACTACATACCACAAAAGTTAGGGATAATTTCGAAAGGAAATGAAAAATAAAAACTTTTACCAATCTATATTCTGTACCATGGTTTCAAGTCAATTTTAGTAAGATAAAGATTATATCTTACAAGGTCAGACTTTCGTCAGCAGAATTGACCAGACAACATATGAAGCACGAATCAGTACGCCGCATGGTTCGTGTTTTTATGTCTAATTTTTCAAAATATACCGCGTATTTATGGTTTACCTAATCGGCAGCAAATACAAAAATGCAAAATGCCGAAATTCCTACAGAAAATCATCCAAAAAGAATTTTATCATTATTAATAAATTATAGGGTGGCAAAGAAAATTTTAGAAATTTTATTTACCACCAGTGGCCTAGCGAGAGTAAAAACAGTCAATAGACTATGTATTATTCATTAGAAATGCAGAGACGCCTATAATAGGACATCTACTCGCTAGAAATAGCAGCAAAAATACTACATACCACAAAAGTTAGGGATAATTTCGAAAGGAAATGAAAAATAAAAACTTTTACCAATCTATATTCTGTACCATGGTTTCAACTTTTGTGGTATGTAGTATTTTTGCTGCTATTTCTAGCGAGTAGATGTCCTATTATAGGCGTCTCTGCATTTCTAATGAATATATATACATATATATATATTTATATATATATATGTATATATATATATATATATATATATAAATATATATATATGTATATATATATATATATATATATATATATATATATATATATATATATATATATAAATATATATATGTATGTATTTAAAAAAATTTTTTTTTTAATAGTTTCAGCTTAGAGCTGCGGCCATGCTGATGCACCACCGTGTTGCTACACTGTTATTACAGGGAGCCTCTTACAATATGTGGCACTTGGTGAAGAATGGAGTTTGATTTAGCAACCCTCATTTGCACCTCCTGCCACGAGGTAGGTTCATCTGGGACTCTCGATAGGAAGAGGTCCAGCCTTGATTTAAAAACTCCATCTACTTTGTGCAGATTCCTCAGGCTCTTTGGGAGAATATTAAAAAGCTGTGGGCCCCTGAAACCCAAACTGTTGCAGTAACTCCTGAAGCACGATGGCATTGCTGGGATCTTTGGCACTATGCAGTGTTGTCCCGTTCTGGCATTGGTGTAGCTTTCAATGCCAAAATTTGGCACAATTCCTTCCGGGATCTTCCAGATGTATATTACTGCATACCTCTCCTGCCTTCTCTCCAGGGAGTAGAGTCTTAGCTGTTTCAGCCTTTCCCAGTAGCTGAGCAGTTGCAAAGAGACAATCTTCTTTGTGAATCTCCTCTGGATTGCTTCAAGGTCTGCTGTTAATTTCAGACTGGTGGGTGACCACAGCTGTGAGCAGTAATCCAGGCGGCTGAGCACGAATGTTCTCCAGAGGATCATCTTGGTTTCCTTATCTCTGGTTCTGAATGTTCTCAGGATCCATCCAGCCAATCGTCTGCACTTTGTTGCCATCCTGGTAATGTGCACTTGGAAAGAGGTATCATCACTCATGTCGATACCCAGATCTCTCACTGATTTAGGCTCTGGGATTGAAATTCCCTGCGGACCAGTGTACTCTGTAAGTTTCATATTCAGTTTTGGACGTTGGTAGCGCAGGGCTTGGAATTTTTCAGCATTAAACTGCATATTATTATCCTCAGCCCATCTGTAAACTGAGTCCAATTCCTGCTGCAGGTGTGCAACATCACTGGAGTTCTGTATTTTCTGCGAGACTTTTGTATCGTCTGCGTAGCTTGCAAGAGTAGCTATCCGGGCACTTGAAGGCATATCTGAGAGAGCGACTATAAAAAGCAATGGTCCCAAGACAGTGCCCTGTGGAACACCGCTCATTATTTGTGTTTTCATAGAGGTGGCTCCATTAGCCACTACGGCCTGACTTCTATCTTTCAGAAAGTCATGTAACCACTCTCCAAGTTTTCCAGCTATGCCAAGATCACGCAGTTTGTGGCATATCACACCATGATCCAGTTTGTCAAAAGCTTTTGCAAAATCAAGGTATATTACGTCCACATTTGAGTTGTTGAGTAACTGCCTCAACACCCAGTCGTAATGTTGTAAGAGCTGGGTCAGGCAGCTCCTACCTGGTCGAAAGCCATGTTGGGTATCACTCAGCAATTTATTTTCTTCAAGGAATGCGATTACTTTTCCTCTGACTATCCTTTCCATGACTTTGCTGATGTGTGAAGTCAGAGAGATAGGCCTATAGTTTTTGGCATCTGCTCTGCTTCCCCCTTTATGGATTGGGCATATTATTCCCTCCTTCAGCTTGCTTTGCAGTCTTCCGTTTGCGAGAAAGCTCTGGAAGGGTTTTGCCAGGGCATGCTTACATGATTTAAGGAGGATTGCTGGGAAACCATCAGGGCCAGCAGTTGAGTTTGTGTCCACTTCATGTATAGCTAGTAGTACATCTTCTTCGCTAATGTTGATGTATTCCATTGTAACTGCCTCACTGGTTATAGGGGAGGTAGCAAAGAAGTCCACTGGTTTGTTCACTTGTCTGTGCTCCAATGGAGTGGTGAAGACACTTTTGAATTGCTCATTCAGTACCTCACTGATCCTAGTTGGACTGTCTGTGAGGGAGCCATCCTTTTCGAAGAGGGGTCCAATCTTGCAGCGTACTGAGGCTGTTTCTTTTGCGTAATGAAAGAAGGCCTTTGGGTTTGACTTAATGTTTTTTATAACCCAGGCTTCTTTGTCTGCTCTCTCCTTCACATAGGATTGTTGCAGCCTTTTTTCGATCTCCATCAGTGTCGTTTTTAGGCGGGACCTTTGGCCATTCTTGGGATGCTGGTTGAGTCGATTTGCAACTTTCGTCCGTCATCTCATCAGGATCTTCCTCTCCCTTGGAATCTTGTTCCTATTTGTTTTGGCCTTGTGCTCTGGGACATATTTCTGGCTTATGGCTTGCACAGTAGACATGAAACATTCTAGTTTCATGTCAATGTCTGGTGTGGAGAGACATTTTGGCCAATCCTCTCTGAGAATCTCTTTCTGGATCGATTTCCAGTCCGCTTTGTGGAAGTTCAGATTGGAGAGATTTTGGATGCTTCCTTTAGGCTGTATGTCTCTGGTTTCTTTTGGCCCAAACATAGACAGCTCTATTATGTTGTGATCCGAAACTAATGTCGGCGTCACTTTCACATCATGAATGATGTCCGTATTGTTCGTGAAGCAGAGATCTAGAATGTTATTCGCTCTAGTTGGTCTGAGAACAGCTTGCTCCATGAATAGGGCATTGGTGAGGTTGAGCAGGCATTCCACTTGTGCTTGCTTGCGATAAGTCATTCCTGAGAGTATGAGACCTTCGGGCCATTTGACGTTGGGGAAGTTGAAATCACCCATAAGAAATATGGTCACATGGTGTTCCAGTTTAATGAGGATTTCTTTAATTCTAGTGAGGCAATCTTCAAATTTGCCTATGTGGTTTGGAGCATCCGGTGGGCAATATGTATTGCATATTACTATATTATGTTGTCTTATGTATACAACTTGGGTGTCGCATACCGAATTTGAGTATGACAGTAAGACCTGGGGTGTGAGGTCGTCACGGATGTATACAGCAACTCCATCATCGCTCCTTTCCCTTCTGTCTGTTCGCAGTATGACATATTTTGGTATGTGTACTTCTGCATCCGCTATATCAGAGCCTCGTTTTCGTTCCAGAGCCTCGTTTTCGATCCAGAGCCTCGTTTTCGTTCCAGAGCCTCGTTTTCGATCCAGAGCCTCGTTTTCGTTCGAGCCTAGTTTTCGTTCAAGAGCCTCGTTTTCGTTCCAGAGCCTCGTTTTCGATCCAGAGCCTCGTTTTCGATCAAGAGCCTCGTTTTCGTTCCAGAGCCTCGTTTTCGATCCAGAGCCTCGTTTTCGTTCCACAGCCTCGTTTTCGATCCAGAGCCTCGTTAATGTTAGGAAAACGAATGCCACCCAGGATGTGCCACCCTCGTAAGTGTGTCATTGGGCTCCCCATATGTGCCGCTCAGGTTGTTCCACCCTCCTAAGTGTGCTATAGGGCTCCCCATATGTGCCGCTAACGGAATATAACGGAAACTAACGGAAAGTAACTGAAAATAACGGAAGGAAACGGTAAGTATCGGAAACCAACGGAAACTAACGGAAAGTAACGGAAACCAACGGAAACTAACGGAAACTAACGGAA
The DNA here is from genome assembly GCF_046866305.1 of Octopus bimaculoides. NCBI lineage: Eukaryota > Metazoa > Mollusca > Cephalopoda > Octopoda > Octopodidae > Octopus > Octopus bimaculoides. Next base: position 33,158,929 of record NC_142937.1, read on the forward strand.
ATTAACGGAAACTAACGCAAAACAACGGAAATTAACGGAAAGGAACGGAAAAGAACGGAAAGTAACGGAAAGTATCGAAAAGCAACGGAAACTAACGGAAACTAACGGAAATTAACGGAAACCAACGGAAAGTAACGGAAACTAACGGAAATTAACGGAAACTAACGGAAAGTAACGGAAAGTAACGGAAGCTAACGGAAAGTAACGGAAACCAACGGAAACTAACGGAAATTAACGGAAAGGAACGGAAATTAACGGAAAGAAACGGAAAATAACGGAAAGGAAAACTATGCTCGTCCAGAGCCTCGTTTTCGATCCAGAGCCTCGTTTTCGTTCGAGCCTCGTTTTCGATCAAGAGCCTCGTTTTCGTTCCAGAGCCTCGCTTTCGTTCCAGAGCCTCGTTTTCGATCCAGAGCCTCGTTTTCGTTTCAGAGCCTCGTTTTCGTTTCAGAGCCTCGTATTCGATCCAGAGCCTCGTTTTCGTTCCAGAGCCTCGTTTTCGATCCAGAGCCTCGTTTTCGTTCCAGAGCCTCGTTTTCGGTCCAGAGCCTCGTTTTGGTTCCAGAGCCTCGTTTTCGTTCGAGCCTCGTTTTCGATCCAGAGCCTCGTTTTCGATCCAGAGCCTCGTTTTCATTCCAGAGCCTCGTTTTGGTTTCAGAGCCTCGTTTTCGTTCGAGCCTCGTTTTCGATCCAGAGCCTCGTTTTCGATCCAGAGCCTCGTTTTCGATCCAGAGCCTCGTTTTCGTTCCAGAGCCTCGTTTTCGATCCAGAGCCTCGTTTTCATTTCAGAGCCTCGTTTTCGATCCAGAGCCTCGTTTTCGTTCCAGAGCCTCGTTTTCGTTCGAGCCTCGTTTTCGATCCAGAGCCTCGTTTTCGATCCAGAGCCTCGTTTTCGTTCCAGAGCCTCGTTTTCGTTCCAGAGCCTCGTTTTCAATCCAGAGCCTCGTTTTCGTTCGAGCCTCGTTTTCGATCAAGGGCCTCGTTTTCGTTCCAGAGCCTCGTTTTCGATCCAGAGCCTCGTTTTCGTTCCAGAGCCTCGTTTTCGATCCGGAGCCTCGTTTTCGATCCAGAGCCTCGTTTTCGATCCAGAGCCTCGTTTTCGATCAAGAGCCTCGTTTTCGATCCAGAGCCTCGTTTTCGTTTCAGAGCCTCGTTTTCGATCCAGAGCCTCGTTTTCGATCCAGAGCCTCGTTTTCGATCCAGAGCCTCGTTTTCGTCCCAGAGCCTCGTTCTCGTTCCAGAGCATCGTTTTCGATCCAGAGCCTCGTTTTCGATCCAGAGCCTCGTTTTCGTCCCAGAGCCTCGTTTTCGTTCGAGCCTCGTTTTCGTTCGAGCCTCGTTTTCGATCAAGAGCCTCGTTTTCGTTCGAGCCTCGTTTTCGATCCAGAGCCTCGTTTTCGTTCCAGAGCCTCGTTTTCGATCCAGAGCCTCGTTTTCGATCAAGAGCCTCGTTTTCGTTCCTCAGCCTCGTTTTCGCTCCAGAGCCTCGTTTTCGTTCCAGAGCCTCGTTTTCGATCCAGAGCCTCGTTAATGTTAGGAAAACGAATGCCACCCAGGATGTGCCGCTAACGGAATATAACGGAAACTAACGGAAAGTAACTGAAAATAACGGAAGGAAACGGAAAGTATCGGAAACCAACGGAAACTAACGGAGACTAACGGAGATTAACGGAAACTAACGCAAAATAACGGAAATTAACGGAAAGGAACGGAAAAGAACGGAAAGTAACGGAAAGTACCGAAAAGTAACGGAAACTAACGGAAACTAACGGAAACTAAGGGAAATTAACGGAAACCAACGGAAAGTAACGGAAACTAACGGAAATTAACGGAAAGTAACGGAAAGTAACGGAAGCTAACGGACAGTAACGGAAACCAACGGAAACTAACGGAAATTAACGGAAACCAACGCAAAATAACGGAAATTAACGGAAAGGAACAGAAAAGAACGGAAAGTAACGGAAATTACCGAGAAGTAACGGAAACTAACGGAAACGAACGGAAATTAACGGAAACGAACGGAAAATAACGGAAACTAACGGAAATTAACAGAAACTAACGGAAAGTAACGGAAAGTAACGGAAGCTAACGGAAAGTAACGGAAACCAACGGAAACTAACGGAAACTAACGGAAATCACGGAAAGGAACGGAAACTAACGGGAACTAAGGGAAATTAACGGAAACCAACGGAAAGAAACGGAAAATAACGGAAAGGAAAACTATGCTCGTCCAGAGCCTCGTTTTCGATCCAGAGCCTCGTTTTCGTTCGAACCTCGTTTTCGATCAAGAGCCTCGTTTTCGATGCAGAGCCTCGTTTTCGTTCCAGAGCCTCGTTTTCGATGCAGAGCCTCGTTTTCGTTTCAGAGCCTCGTTTTCGATCCAGAGCCTCGTTTTCGTTCCAGAGCCTCGTTTTCGTTCCAGAGCCTCGTTTTCGTTCCAGAGCCTCGTTTTCGATCCAGAGCCTCCTTTTCGTTGCAGAGCCTCGTTTTCGTTGCAGAGCCTCGTTTTCGTTCGAGCCTCGTTTTCGATCCAGAGCCTCGTTTTCGATCCAGAGCCTCGTTTTCGATCGAGCCTCGTTTTCGATCAAGAGCCTCGTTTTCGTTCGAGCCTCGTTTTCGATGCAGAGCCTCGTTTTCGTTCTAGAGCCTCGTTTTCGATGCAGAGCCTCGTTTTCGATCCAGAGCCTCGTTTTCGTTCCAGAGCCTCGTTTTCGTTCGAGCCTCGTTTTCGATCCAGAGCCTCGTTTTCGATCCAGAGCCTCGTTTTCGATCCAGAGCCTCGTTTTCGATCCAGAGCCTCGTTTTCGTTCCAGAGCCTCGTTTTCGTTTCAGAGCCTCGTTTTCGTTCGAGCCTCGTTTTCGATCCAGAGCCTCGTTTTCGTTCCAGAGCCTCGTTTTCGATCCAGAGCCTCGTTTTCGTTTCAGAGCCTCGTTTTCGATCCAGAGCCTCGTTTTCGTTCCAGAGCCTCGTTTTCGATCCAGAGCCTCGTTTTCGATCCAGAGCCTCGTTTTCGATCCAGAGCTTCGTTTTCGTTCGAGCCTCGTTTTCGTTCGAGCCTTCTTTTTAGATCAAGAGCCTTGTTTTCGTTCCAGAGCCTCGTTTTCGCTCCAGAGCCTCGTTTTCGTTCCAGAGCCTCGTTTTCGATCCAGAGCCTCGTTAATGTTAGGAAAACGAATGCCACCCAGGATGTGCCGCTAACGGAATATAACGGAAACTAACGGAAAGTAACTGAAAATAACGGAAGGAAACGGAAAGTATCGGAAACCAACGGAAACTAACGGAGACTAACGGAAATTAACGGAAACTAACGCAAAATAACGGAAATTAACGGAAAGGAACGGAAAAGAACGGAAAGTAACGGAAAGTACCGAAAAGTAACGGAAAGTAACGGAAACTAACGGAAATTAACGGAAACCAACGGAAAGTAACGGAAACTAACGGAAACTAACGGAAAGTAACGGAAAGTAACGGAAGCTAACGGACAGTAACGGAAACCAACGGAAACTAACGGAAACTAACGGAAATTAACGGAAACCAACGCAAAATAACGGAAATTGACGGAAAGGAACGGAAAAGAACGGAAAGTAACGGAAAAGAACGGAAAGTAACGGAAAGTACCGAAAAGTAACGGAAACTAACGGAAACGAACGGAAATTAACGGAAACCAACGGAAAGTAACGGAAACTAACGGAAATTAACGGAAACTAACGGAAAGTAACGGAAAGTAACGGAAGCTAACGGAAATTAACGGAAACCAACGGAAACTAACGGAAACTAACGCAAATCACGGAAAGGAACGGAAACTAACGGGAACTAAGGGAAATTAACGGAAACCAACGGAAAGAAACGGAAAATAACGGAAAGGAAAACTATGCTCGTCCAGAGCCTCGTTTTCGATCCAGAGCCTCGTTTTCGTTCCAGAGCCTCGTTTTCGATCGAGCCTCGTTTTCGATGGAGCCTCGTTTTCGATCGAGCCTCGTTTTCGATCCAGAGCCTCGTTTTCGATCCAGAGCCTCGTTTTCGTTCGAACCTCGTTTTCGATCCAGAGCCTCGTTTTCGTTCCAGAGCCTCGTTTTCGTTTCAGAGCCTCGTTTTCGTTCGAGCCTCGTTTTCAATCCAGAGCCTCGTTTTCGATCCAGAGCCTCGTTTTCGTTCCAGAGCCTCGTTTTCGATCCAGAGCCTCGTTTTCGATCCAGAGCCTCGTTTTCGATCCAGAGCCTCGTTTTCGTTCCAGAGCCTCGTTTTCGATCCAGAGCCTCGTTTTCGATCCAGAGCCTCGTTTTCGTTCCAGAGCCTCGTTTTCGATCGAGCCTCGTTTTCGATCGAGCCTCGTTTTCGATCCAGAGCCTCGTTTTCGATCCAGAGCCTCGTTTTCGTTCGAGCCTCGTTTTCGATCCAGAGCCTCGTTTTCGTTCGAGCCTCGTTTTCGATCCAGAGCCTCGTTTTCGATCCAGAGCCTCGTTTTCGATCCAGAGCCTCGTTTTCGTTTCAGAGCCTCGTTTTCGTTCGAGCCTCGTTTTCGATCCAGAGCCTCGTTTTCGATCCAGAGCCTCGTTTTCGTTCCAGAGCCTCGTTTTCGATCCAGAGCCTCGTTTTCATTTCAGAGCCTCGTTTTCGATCCAGAGCCTCGTTTTCGATCCAGAGCCTCGTTTTCGATCGAGCCTCGTTTTCGATCAAGAGCCTCGTTTTCGTTCGAGCCTCGTTTTCGATGCAGAGCCTCGTTTTCGTTCTAGAGCCTCGTTTTCGATGCAGAGCCTCGTTTTCGATCCAGAGCCTCGTTTTCGTTCCAGAGCCTCGTTTTCGTTCGAGCCTCGTTTTCGATCCAGAGCCTCGTTTTCGATCCAGAGCCTCGTTTTCGTTCGAGCCTCGTTTTCGATCCAGAGCCTCGTTTTCGATCCAGAGCCTCGTTTTCGATCCAGAGCCTCGTTTTCGTTCCAGAGCCTCGTTTTCGTTTCAGAGCCTCGTTTTCGTTCGAGCCTCGTTTTCGATCCAGAGCCTCGTTTTCGTTCCAGAGCCTCGTTTTCGATCCAGAGCCTCGTTTTCGTTTCAGAGCCTCGTTTTCGATCCAGAGCCTCGTTTTCGTTCCAGAGCCTCGTTTTCGATCCAGAGCCTCGTTTTCGATCCAGAGCCTCGTTTTCGATCCAGAGCTTCGTTTTCGTTCGAGCCTCGTTTTCGTTCGAGCCTTCTTTTTAGATCAAGAGCCTTGTTTTCGTTCCAGAGCCTCGTTTTCGCTCCAGAGCCTCGTTTTCGTTCCAGAGCCTCGTTTTCGATCCAGAGCCTCGTTAATGTTAGGAAAACGAATGCCACCCAGGATGTGCCGCTAACGGAATATAACGGAAACTAACGGAAAGTAACTGAAAATAACGGAAGGAAACGGAAAGTATCGGAAACCAACGGAAACTAACGGAGACTAACGGAAATTAACGGAAACTAACGCAAAATAACGGAAATTAACGGAAAGGAACGGAAAAGAACGGAAAGTAACGGAAAGTACCGAAAAGTAACGGAAAGTAACGGAAACTAACGGAAATTAACGGAAACCAACGGAAAGTAACGGAAACTAACGGAAACTAACGGAAAGTAACGGAAGCTAACGGACAGTAACGGAAACCAACGGAAACTAACAGAAACTAACGGAAATTAACGGAAACCAACGCAAAATAACGGAAATTAACGGAAAGGAACGGAAAAGAACGGAAAGTAACGGAAAAGAACGGAAAGTAACGGAAAGTACCGAAAAGTAACGGAAACTAACGGAAACGAACGGAAATTAACGGAAACCAACGGAAAGTAACGGAAACTAACGGAAATTAACGGAAACTAACGGAAAGTAACGGAAAGTAACGGAAGCTAACGGAAATTAACGGAAACCAACGGAAACTAACGGAAACTAACGCAAATCACGGAAAGGAACGGAAACTAACGGGAACTAAGGGAAATTAACGGAAACCAACGGAAAGAAACGGAAAATAACGGAAAGGAAAACTATGCTCGTCCAGAGCCTCGTTTTCGATCCAGAGCCTCGTTTTCGTTCCAGAGCCTCGTTTTCGATCGAGCCTCGTTTTCGATGGAGCCTCGTTTTCGATCGAGCCTCGTTTTCGATCCAGAGCCTCGTTTTCGATCCAGAGCCTCGTTTTCGTTCGAACCTCGTTTTCGATCCAGAGCCTCGTTTTCGTTCCAGAGCCTCGTTTTCGTTTCAGAGCCTCGTTTTCGTTCGAGCCTCGTTTTCGATCCAGAGCCTCGTTTTCGATCCAGAGCCTCGTTTTCGTTCCAGAGCCTCGTTTTCGATCCAGAGCCTCGTTTTCGATCCAGAGCCTCGTTTTCGATCCAGAGCCTCGTTTTCGTTCCAGAGCCTCGTTTTCGATCCAGAGCCTCGTTTTCGATCCAGAGCCTCGTTTTCGTTCCAGAGCCTCGTTTTCGATCGAGCCTCGTTTTCGATCGAGCCTCGTTTTCGATCCAGAGCCTCGTTTTCGATCCAGAGCCTCGTTTTCGTTCGAGCCTCGTTTTCGATCCAGAGCCTCGTTTTCGATCCAGAGCCTCGTTTTCGATCCAGAGCCTCGTTTTCGTTTCAGAGCCTCGTTTTCGTTCGAGCCTCGTTTTCGATCCAGAGCCTCGTTTTCGATCCAGAGCCTCGTTTTCGTTCCAGAGCCTCGTTTTCGATCCAGAGCCTCGTTTTCATTTCAGAGCCTCGTTTTCGATCCAGAGCCTCGTTTTCGTTCCAGAGCCTCGTTTTCGTTCCAGAGCCTCGTTTTCGATCCAGAGCCTCGTTTTCGATCCAGAGCCTCGTTTTCGATCCAGAGCCTCGTTTTCGTTCCAGATCCTCGTTTTCGTTCCAGAGCCTCGTTTTCGATCCAGAGCCTCGTTTTCGTTCCAGAGCCTCGTTTTCGATCCGGAGCCTCGTTTTCGATCCGGAGCCTCGTTTTCGATCCGGAGCCTCGTTTTCGATCCAGAGCCTCGTTTTCGATCCGGAGCCTCGTTTTCGTTTCAGAGCCTCGTTTTCGATCCAGAGCCTCGTTTTCGTCCCAGAGCCTCGTTCTCGTTCCAGAGCCTCGTTTTCGATCCAGAGCCTCGTTTTCGTTCGAGCCTCGTTTTCGATCCAGAGCCTCGTTTTCGATCCAGAGCCTCGTTTTCGATCCAGAGCCTCGTTTTCGTTCCAGAGCCTCGTTTTCGTTTCAGAGCCTCGTTTTCGTTCGAGCCTCGTTTTCGATCCAGAGCCTCGTTTTCGTTCCAGAGCCTCGTTTTCGATCCAGAGCCTCGTTTTCGTTTCAGAGCCTCGTTTTCGATCCAGAGCCTCGTTTTCGTTCCAGAGCCTCGTTTTCGATCCAGAGCCTCGTTTTCGATCCAGAGCCTCGTTTTCGATCCAGAGCTTCGTTTTCGTTCGAGCCTCGTTTTCGTTCGAGCCTTCTTTTTAGATCAAGAGCCTTGTTTTCGTTCCAGAGCCTCGTTTTCGCTCCAGAGCCTCGTTTTCGTTCCAGAGCCTCGTTTTCGATCCAGAGCCTCGTTAATGTTAGGAAAACGAATGCCACCCAGGATGTGCCGCTAACGGAATATAACGGAAACTAACGGAAAGTAACTGAAAATAACGGAAGGAAACGGAAAGTATCGGAAACCAACGGAAACTAACGGAGACTAACGGAAATTAACGGAAACTAACGCAAAATAACGGAAATTAACGGAAAGGAACGGAAAAGAACGGAAAGTAACGGAAAGTACCGAAAAGTAACGGAAAGTAACGGAAACTAACGGAAACTAACGGAAATTAACGGAAACCAACGGAAAGTAACGGAAACTAACGGAAAGTAACGGAAACCAACGCAAAATAACGGAAGTTAACGGAAAGGAACGGAAAAGAACGGAAAGTACCGAAAAGTAACGGAAACTAACGGAAACGAACGGAAATTAACGGAAACCAACGGAAAGTAACGGAAACTAACGGAAATTGACGGAAACTAACGGAAAGTAACGGAAAGTAACGGAAGCTAACGGAAAGTAACGGAGACCAACGGAAACTAACGGAAAATTACGCAAATCACGGAAAGGAACGGAAACTAACGGGAACTAAGGGAAATTAACGGAAACCAACGGAAAGAAACGGAAAATAACGGAAAGGAAAACTATGCTCGTCCAGAGCCTCGTTTTCGATCCAGAGCCTCGTTTTCGTTCCAGAGCCTCGTTTTCGATCGAGCCTCGTTTTCGATGGAGCCTCGTTTTCGATCGAGCCTCGTTTTCGATCCAGAGCCTCGTTTTCGATCCAGAGCCCCGTTTTCGTTCGAGCCTCGTTTTCGTTCGAGCCTCGTTTTCGATCCAGAGCATCGTTTTCGTTCCAGAGCCTCGTTTTCGTTGCAGAGCCTCGTTTTCGTTCGAGCCTCGTTTTCGATCCAGAGCCTCGTTTTCGATCCAGAGCCTCGTTTTCGATCCAGAGCCTCGTTTTCGTTCCAGAGCCTCGTTTTCGATCCAGAGCCTCGTTTTCGATCCAGAGCCTCGTTTTCGATCAAGAGCCTCGTTTTCGATCAAGAGCCTCGTTTTCGATCCAGAGCCTCGTTTTCGTTCCAGAGCCTCGTTTTCGATCCAGAGCCTCGTTTTCGTTCCAGAGCCTCGTTTTCGATCCAGAGCCTCGTTTTCGATCCAGAGCCTCGTTTTCGTCCCAGAGCCTCGTTTTCGTTTCAGAGCCTCGTTTTCGTTCGAGCCTCGTTTTCGATCCAGAGCCTCGTTTTCGATCCAGAGCCTCGTTTTCATTTCAGAGCCTCGTTTTCGATCCAGAGCCTCGTTTTCGTTCCAGAGCCTCGTTTTCGATCCAGAGCCTCGTTTTCGATCCAGAGCCTCGTTTTCGATCAAGAGCCTCGTTTTCGATCAAGAGCCTCGTTTTCGATCCAGAGCCTCGTTTTCGTTCCAGAGCCTCGTTTTCGTTCCAGAGCCTCGTTTTCGATCCAGAGCCTCGTTTTCGTTCCAGAGCCTCGTTTTCAATCCGGAGCCTCGTTTTCGATCCAGAGCCTCGTTTTCGTTTCAGAGCCTCGTTTTCGATCCAGAGCCTCGTTCTCGTTCCAGAGCCTCGTTTTCGATCCACAGCCTCGTTTTCGTCCCAGAGCCTCGTTTTCCTTCGAGCCTCGTTTTCGTTCGAGCCTCGTTTTCGTTCGAGCCTCGTTTTCGATCAAGAGCCTCGTTTTCGTTCGAGCCTCGTTTTCGATCCAGAGCCTCGTTTTCGTTCCAGAGCCTCGTTTTCGATCAAGAGCCTCGTTTTCGATCAAGAGCCTCGTTTTCGTTCCAGAGCCTCGTTTTCGATCCAGAGCCTCGTTAATGTTAGGAAAACGAATGCCACCCAGGATGTGCCGCTAACGGAATATAACGGAAACTAACGGAAAGTAACTGAAAATAACGGAAGGAAACGGAAAGTATCGGAAACCAACGGAAACTAACGGAGACTAACGGAAATTAACGGAAACCAACGGAAAGTAACGGAAACTAACGGAAATTAACGGAAAGTAACGGAAAGTAACGGACGCTAACGGACAGTAACGGAAACCAACGGAAACTAACGGAAATTAACGGAAACCAACGCAAAATAACGGAAATTAACGGAAAGGAACGGAAAAGAACGGAAAGTAACGGAAAGTACCGAAAAGTAACGGAAACTAACGGAAACGAACGGAAATTAACGGAAACCAACGGAAAGTAACGGAAACTAACGGAAAGTAACGGAAAGTAACGGAAGCTAACGGAAAGTAACGGAAACCAACGGAAACTAACGGAAACTAACGGAAATCACGGAAAGGAACGGAAACTAACGGGAACTAAGGGAAATTAACGGAAACCAACGGAAAGAAACGGAAAATAACGGAAAGGAAAACTATGCTCGTCCAGAGCCTCGTTTTCGATCCAGAGCCTCGTTTTCGTTCGAGCCTCGTTTTCGATCAAGAGCCTCGTTTTCGATCCAGAGCCTCGTTTTCGATCCAGAGCCTCGTTTTCGATCCAGATCCTCGTTTTCGTTCCAGAGCCTCGTTTTCAATCCAGAGCCTCGTTTTCGATCCAGAGCCTCGTTTTCGTTGCAGAGCCTCGTTTTCGTTCTAGAGCCTCGTTTTCGATCCAGAGCCTCGTTTTCGTTCCACAGCCTCGTTTTCGTTCCAGAGCCTCGTTTTCGTTCCAGAGCCTCGTTTTCGATCCGGAGCCTCGTTTTCGTTCCAGAGCCTCGTTTTCGATCCGGAGCCTCGTTTTCGATCCAGAGCCTCGTTTTCGATCAAGAGCCTCGTTTTCGATCCAGAGCCTCGTTTTCGATCCAGAGCCTCGTTTTCGTCCCAGAGCCTCGTTCTCGTTCCAGAGCCTCGTTTTCGATCCAGAGCCTCGTTTTCGTCCCAGAGCCTCGTTTTCGTTCGAGCCTCGTTTTCGTTCGAGCCTCGGTTTCGATCAAGAGCCTCGTTTTCGTTCGAGCCTCGTTTTCGATGCAGAGCCTCGTTTTCGTTCCAGAGCCTCGTTTTCGATCCAGAGCCTCGTTTTCGTTCCAGAGCCTCGAAAACGAGGCTCTGGATCGAAAACGAGGCTCTGGGACGAAAACGAGGCTCTGGAACGAAAACGAGGCTCTGGATCGAAAACGAGGCTCGAACGAAAACGAGGCTCTGGATCGAAAACGAGGCTCTGGAACGAAAACGAGGCTCTGGATCGAAAACGAGGCTCAAACGAAAACGAGGCTCCGGATCGAAAACGAGGCTCCGGATCGAAAACGAGGCTCCGGATCGAAAACGAGGCTCTGGATCGAAAACGAGGCTCGATCGAAAACGAGGCTCTGGATCGAAAACGAGGCTCTGGAACGAAAACGAGGCTTTTGATTGAAAACGAGGCTCTGGATCGAAAACGAGGCTCTGGAACGAAAACGAGGCTCTGGATCGAAAACGAGGCTCTGGATCGAAAACGAGGCTCGAACGAAAACGAGGCTCTGGAACGAAAACGAGGCTCGAACGAAAACGAGGCTCTGGATCGAAAACGAGGCTCTGGATCGAAAACGAGGCTCTGGATCGAAAACGAGGCTCGAACGAAAACGAGGCTCTGGATCGCAAACGAGGCTCTGGATCGCAAACGAGGCTCGAACGAAAACGAGGCTCTGGAACGAAAACGAGGCTCTGGATCGAAAACGAGGCTCTGGAACGAAAACGAGGCTCTTGATTGAAAACGAGGCTCGAACGAAAACGAGGCTCTTGATTGAAAACGAGGCTCGAACGAAAACGAGGCTCTGGAACGAAAACGAGGCTCGAACGAAAACGAGGCTCTGGATCGAAAACGAGGCTCGATCGAAAACGAGGCTCTGGAACGAAAACGAGGCTCTGGAACGAAAACGAGGCTCTGGAACGAAAACGAGGCTCTTGATTGAAAACGAGGCTCGAACGAAAACGAGGCTCTGGATCGAAAACGAGGCTCTGGAACGAAAACGAGGCTCTGGATCGAAAACGAGGCTCTGCAACGAAAACGAGGCTCTGGATCGAAAACGAGGCTCGAACGAAAACGAGGCTCTGCAACGAAAACGAGGCTCGGGAACGAAAACGAGGCTCTGGAACGAAAACGAGGCTCTGGAACGAAAACGAGGCTCTGGATCGAAAACGAGGCTCTGGTACGAAAACGAGGCTCTGGATCGAAAACGAGGCTCTGGATCGAAAACGAGGCTCGAACGAAAACGAGGCTCTGAATCGAAAACGAGGCTCTGGAACGAAAACGAGGCTCTGGATCGAAAACGAGGCTCTGGAACGAAAACGAGGCTCTGGATCGAAAACGAGGCTCTGGAACGAAAACGAGGCTCTGGAACGAAAACGAGGCTCTGGATCGAAAACGAGGCTCGAACGAAAACGAGGCTCTGGATCGAAAACGAGGCTCGAACGAAAACGAGCCTCTGGAACGAAAACGAGGCTCTGGATCGAAAACGAGGCTCGAACGAAAACGAGGCTCCGGATCGAAAACGAGGCTCTGGATCGAAAACGAGGCTCGATCGAAAACGAGGCTCTGGATCGAAAACGAGGCTCTGGAACGAAAACGAGGCTCTTGATTCAAAACGAGGCTCGAACGAAAACGAGGCTGTGGACCAAAAACGAGGCTCGAACGAAAACGAGGCTCTGGAACGAAAACGAGGCTCGAACGAAAACGAGGCTCTGGATCGAAAACGAGGCTCGATCGAAAACGAGGCTCTGGAACGAAAACGAGGCTCTGGATCGAAAACGAGGCTCTGGATCGAAAACGAGGCTCTGGAACGAAAACGAGGCTCTGGAACGAAAACGAGGCTCTGGGTCGAAAACGAGGCTCTGGAACGAAAACGAGGCTCTGGATCGAAAACGAGGCTCGAACGAAAACGAGGCTCTGGAACGAAAACGAGGCTATGGGACGAAAACGAGGCTCTGGAACGAAAACGAGGCTCTGGAACGAAAACGAGGCTCTGGATCGAAAACGAGGCTCGAACGAAAACGAGGCTCTGGAACGAAAACGAGGCTCGAACGAAAACTAGGCTCTGGATCGAAAACGAGGCTCTTGATTGAAAACGAGGCTCGAACGAAAACGAGGCTCTGGAACGAAAACGAGGCTCGAAAGAAAACGAGGCTCTGGATCGAAAACGAGGCTCGATCGAAAACGAGGCTCTGGAACGAAAACGAGGCTCTGGATCGAAAACGAGGCTCTGGATCGAAAACGAGGCTCTGGATCGAAAACGAGGCTCTGGGTCGAAAACGAGGCTCTGGATCGAAAACGAGGCTCTGGAACGAAAACGAGGCTCTGGATCGAAAACGAGGCTCGAACGAAAACGAGGCTCTGGAACGAAAACGAGGCTATGGGACGAAAACGAGGCTCTGGAACGAAAACGAGGCTCTGGAACGAAAACGAGGCTCTGGATCGAAAACGAGGCTCTGGATCGAAAACGAGGCTCGAACGAAAACGAGGCTCTGGGACGAAAACGAGGCTCCGGATCGAAAACGAGGCTCTGGAACGAAAACGAGGCTCTGGATCGAAAACGAGGCTCTGGATCGAAAACGAGGCTCTGGATCGAAAACGAGGCTCGAACGAAAACGAGGCTCTTGATCGAAAACGAGGCTCGAACGAAAACGAGGCTCTGGATCGAAAACGAGGCTCTGGATCGAAAACGAGGCTCTGGAACGAAAACGAGGCTCTGGGACGAAAACGAGGCTCTGGAACGAAAACGAGGCTCTGGATCGAAAACGAGGCTCTGGATCGAAAACGAGGCTCTGGATCGAAAACGAGACTCGAACGAAAACGAGGCTCTTGATCGAAAACGAGGCTCTGGATCGAAAACGAGGCTCTGGAACGAAAACGAGGCTCGATCGAAAACGAGGCTCTGGAACGAAAACGAGGCTCTGGAACGAAAACGAGGCTCTGAAACGAAAACGAGGCTCGAACAAAAACGAGGCTCTGGATCGAAAACGAGGCTCTGGGACGAAGACGAGGCTCTGGAACGAAAACGAGGCTCTGGGTCGAAAACGAGGCTCTGGATCGAAAACGAGGCTCTGGATCGAAAACGAGGCTCGAACGAAAACGAGGCTCTGGAACGAAAACGAGGCTATGGGACGAAAACGAGGCTCTGGAACGAAAACGAGGCTCTGGAACGAAAACGAGGCCCTGGATCGAAAACGAGGCTCTGGATCGAAAACGAGGCTCGAACGAAAACGAGGCTCTGAATCGAAAACGAGGCTCGAACGAAAACGAGGCTCTGGGACGAAAACGAGGCTCCGGATCGAAAACGAGGCTCTGGAACGAAAACGAGGCTCTGGATCGAAAACGAGGCTCGATCGAAAACGAGGCTCTGGATCGAAAACGAGGCTCTGGAACGAAAACGAGGCTCTGGAACGAAAACGAGGCTCTGGATCGAAAACGAGGCTCTGGATCGAAAACGAGGCTCTGGATCGAAAACGAGGCTCGAACGAAAACGAGGCTCTGGATCTAAAACGAGGCTCTGGATCTAAAACGAGGCTCGATCGAAAACGAGGCTCTGGATCGAAAACGAGGCTCTGGAACGAAAACGAGGCTCGATCGAAAACGAGGCTCTGGATCGAAAACGAGGCTCTGGAACGAAAACGAGGCTATGGATCGAAAACGAGGCTCTGGATCGAAAACGAGGCACTGGAACGAAAACGAGGCTCTTGATTGAAAACGAGGCTCGAACGAAAACGAGGCTCTGGATCGAAAACGAGGCTCTGGATCGAAAACGAGGTTCTTGATTGAAAACGAGGCTCTTGATCGAAAACGAGGCTCTGGATCGAAAACGAGGCTCTGGAACGAAAACGAGGCTCTTGATCGAAAACGAGGCTCGAACGAAAACGAGGCTCTGGATCGAAAACGAGGCTCTGGAACGAAAACGAGGCTCTGGGACGAAAACGAGGCTCTGGAACGAAAACGAGGCTCTGGATCGAAAACGAGGCTCTGGAACGAAAACGAGGCTATGGGACGAAAACGAGGCTCTGGATCGAAAACGAGGCTCTGGATCGAAAACGAGGCTCGAACGAAAACGAGGCTCTTGATCGAAAACGAGGCTCGAACGAAAACGAGGCTCTGGATCGAAAACGAGGCTCGAACGAAAACGAGGCTCTGGAACGAAAACGAGGCTATGGGACGAAAACGAGGCTCTGGATCGAAAACGAGGCTCGAACGAAAACGAGGCTCTGGAACGAAAACGAGGCTCTGGAACGAAAACGAGGCTCGAACGAAAACGAGGCTCTGGAACGAAAACGAGGCTCTGGATCGAAAACGAGGCTCTGGAACGAAAACGAGGCTCTGGATCGAAAACGAGGCTCTGGAACGAAAACGAGACTCTGGAACGAAAACGAGGCTCGATCGAAAACGAGGCTCGAACGAAAACGAGGCTCTGGAACGAAAACGAGGCTATGGGACGAAAACGAGGCTCTGGAACGAAAACGAGGCTCTGGATCGAAAACGAGGCTCTGGAACGAAAACGAGGCTCTGGATCGAAAACGAGGCTCTGGATCGAAAACGAGGCTCGAACGAAAACGAGGCTCTGGAACGAAAACGAGGCTCTGGAACGAAAACGAGGCTCTGGGACGAAAACGAGGCTCTGGATCGAAAACGAGGCTGGATCGAAAACGAGGCTCTGGAACGAAAACGAGGCTCTGGATCGAAAACGAGGCTCTTGATCGAAAACGAGGCTGGAACGAAAACGAGGCTCTGGATCGAAAACGAGGCTCGAACGAAAACGAGGCTCTGGATCGAAAACGAGGCTCTGGAACGAAAACGAGGCTCTGGAACGAAAACGAGGCTCTGGATCGAAAACGAGGCTCGAACGAAAACGAGGCTCTGGAACGAAAACGAGGCTCTGGATCGAAAACGAGGCTCGAACGAAAACGAGGCTCTGGATCGAAAACGAGGCTCGAACGAAAACGAGGCTCTGGATCGAAAACGAGGCTCTGGAACGAAAACGAGGCTATGGATCGAAAACGAGGCTCTGGATCGAAAACGAGGCTCTGGAACGAAAACGAGGCTCTTGATTGAAAACGAGGCTCGAACGAAAACGAGGCTCTGGATCGAAAACGAGGCTCTGGATCGAAAACGAGGCTCTGGAACGAAAACGAGGCTCTGGATCGAAAACGAGGCTCGAACGAAAACGAGGCTCTGGATCGAAAACGAGGCTCTGGATCGAAAACGAGGCTCGGTCGAAAACGAGGCTCGAACGAAAACGAGGCTCTTGATCGAAAACGAGGCTCGAACGAAAACGAGGCTCTGGATCGAAAACGAGGCTCGAACGAAAACGAGGCTCTGGAACGAAAACGAGGCTATGGGACGAAAACGAGGCTCTGGATCGAAAACGAGGCTCGAACGAAAACGAGGCTCTGGAACGAAAACGAGGCTCTGGAACGAAAACGAGGCTCGAACGAAAACGAGGCTCTGGAACGAAAACGAGGCTCTGGATCGAAAACGAGGCTCTGGAACGAAAACGAGGCTCTGGATCGAAAACGAGACTCTGGAACGAAAACGAGGCTCGATCGAAAACGAGGCTCTGGAACGAAAACGAGGCTCTGGATCGAAAACGAGGTTCTGGAACGAAAACGAGGCTCTGAATCGAAAACGAGGCTCGAACGAAAACGAGGCTCTGGAACGAAAACGAGGCTATGGGACGAAAACGAGGCTCTGGAACGAAAACGAGGCTCTGGATCGAAAACGAGGCTCTGGAACGAAAACGAGGCTCTGGATCGAAAACGAGGCTCGAACGAAAACGAGGCTCTGGATCGAAAACGAGGCTCTGGATCGAAAACGAGGCTCGAACGAAAACGAGGCTCTGGAACGAAAACGAGGCTCTGGATCGAAAACGAGGCTCTGGGACGAAAACGAGGCTCTGGATCGAAAACGAGGCTCTGGAACGAAAACGAGGCTCTGGGACGAAAACGAGGCTCTGGATCGAAAACGAGGCTGGATCGAAAACGAGGCTCTGGAACGAAAACGAGGCTCTGGGACGAAACCGAGGCTCTGGATCGAAAACGAGGCTCGAACGAAAACGAGGCTCTGGAACGAAAACGAGGCTCTGGATCGAAAACGAGGCTCGAACGAAAACGAGGCTCTGGATCGAAAACGAGGCTCTGGAACGAAAACGAGGCTCTGGATCGAAAACGAGGCTCGAACGAAAACGAGGCTCTGGATCGAAAACGAGGCTCTGGATCGAAAACGAGGCTCTGTAACGAAAACGAGGCTCTGGAACGAAAACGAGGCTCGAACGAAAACGAGGCTCTGGATCGAAAACGAGGCTCTGGATCGAAAACGAGGCTCTGGAACGAAAACGAGTCTCGAACGAAAACGAGGCTCTGGAACGAAAACGAGGCTAGATCGAAAACGAGGCTCTGGAACGAAAACGAGGCTAGATCGAAAACGAGGCTAGATCGAAAACGAGGCTCTGGAACGAAAACGAGGCTCTGGAACGAAAACGAGGCTATGGATCGAAAACGAGGCTCTGGATCGAAAACGAGGCTCTGGAACGAAAATGAGGCTCTGGAACGAAAACGAGGCTCGAACGAAAACGAGGCTCTGAATCGAAAACGAGGCTCGAACGAAAACGAGGCTCTGGGACGAAAACGAGGCTCCGGATCGAAAACGAGGCTCTGGAACGAAAACGAGGCTCTGGATCGAAAACGAGGCTCTGGATCGAAAACGAGGCTCGAACGAAAACGAGGCTCTGGATCGAAAACGAGGCTCTGGATCGAAAACGAGGCTCGATCGAAAACGAGGCTCTGGATCGAAAACGAGGCTCTGGAACGAAAACGAGGCTCTGGATCGAAAACGAGGCTCTGGATCGAAAACGAGGCTCTGGATCGAAAACGAGGCTCGAACGAAAACGAGGCTCTTGATCGAAAACGAGGCTCGAACGAAAACGAGGCTCTGGATCGAAAACGAGGCACTGGAACGAAAACGAGGCTCGATCGAAAACGAGGCTCTGGAACGAAAACGAGGCTCTGGAACGAAAACGAGGCTCTTGATTGAAAACGAGGCTCGAACAAAAACGAGGCTCTGGATCGAAAACGAGGCTCTGGAACGAAAACGAGGCTCTGGGTCGAAAACGAGGCTCTGGAACGAAAACGAGGCTCTGGATCGAAAACGAGGCTCGAACGAAAACGAGGTTCTGGAACGAAAACGAGGCTATGGGACGAAAACGAGGCTCTGGAACGAAAACGAGGCTCTGGATCGAAAACGAGGCTCTGGATCGAAAACGAGGCTCTGGATCGAAAACGAGGCTCTGGATCGAAAACGAGGCTCGAACGAAAACGAGGCTCTTGATCGAAAACGAGGCTCGAACGAAAACGAGGCTCTGGATCGAAAACGAGGCTCGAACGAAAACGAGGCTCTGGAACGAAAACGAGGCTATGGGACGAAAACGAGGCTCTGGATCGAAAACGAGGCTCGAACGAAAACGAAGCTCTGGAACGAAAACGAGGCTCTGGAACGAAAACGAGGCTCTGGATCGAAAACGAGGCTCTGGGACGAAAACGAGGCTCTGGAACGAAAACGAGGCTCTGGATCGAAAACGAGGCTCTGGAACGAAAACGAGGCTCTGAATCGAAAACGAGGCTCGAACGAAAACGAGGCTCTGGATCGAAAACGAGGCTCTGGATCGAAAACGAGGCTGGAACGAAAACGAGGCTCTGGATCGAAAACGAGGCTCTGGAACGAAAACGAGGCTCTGGAACGAAAACGAGGCTCTGGATCGAAAACGAGGCTCGAACGAAAACGAGGCTCTGGATCGAAAACGAGGCTCTGGAACGAAAACGAGGCTATGGATCGAAAACGAGGCTCTGGATCGAAAACGAGGCTCTGGAACGAAAACGAGGCTCTTGATTGAAAACGAGGCCCGAACGAAAACGAGGCTCTGGATCGAAAACGAGGCTCTGGATCGAAAACGAGGTTCGAACGAAAACGAGGCTCTGTAACGAAAACGAGGCTCTGGAACGAAAACGTGGCTCGAACGAAAACGAGGCTCTGGATCGAAAACGAGGCTCTGGATCGAAAACGAGGCTCTGGAACGAAAACGAGTCTCGAACGAAAACGAGGCTCTGGAACGAAAACGAGGCTCGATCGAAAACGAGGCTCTGGAACGAAAACGAGGCTCTGGAACGAAAACGAGGCTATGGATCGAAAACGAGGCTCTGGATCGAAAACGAGGCTCTGGAACGAAAATGAGGCTCTGGAACGAAAACGAGGCTCTGGATCGAAAACGAGGCTCTGGATCGAAAACGAGGCTCGAACGAAAACGAGGCTCTGAATCGAAAACGAGGCTCGAACGAAAACGAGGCTCTGGGACGAAAACGAGGCTCCGGATCGAAAACGAGGCTCTGGAACGAAAACGAGGCTCTGGATCGAAAACGAGGCTCTGGATCGAAAACGAGGCTCGAACGAAAACGAGGCTCTGGATCGAAAACGAGGCTCTGGATCGAAAACGAGGCTCGATCGAAAACGAGGCTCTGGATCGAAAACGAGGCTCTGGAACGAAAACGAGGCTCTGGATCGAAAACGAGGCTCTGGATCGAAAACGAGGCTCTGGATCGAAAACGAGGCTCGAACGAAAACGAGGCTCTTGATCGAAAACGAGGCTCGAACGAAAACGAGGCTCTGGATCGAAAACGAGGCTCTGGAACGAAAACGAGGCTCGATCGAAAACGAGGCTCTGGAACGAAAACGAGGCTCTGGAACGAAAACGAGGCTCTTGATTGAAAACGAGGCTCGAACAAAAACGAGGCTCTGGATCGAAAACGAGGCTCTGGGACGAAAACGAGGCTCTGGAACGAAAACGAGGCTCTGGGTCGAAAACGAGGCTCTGGATCGAAAACGAGGCTCTGGAACGAAAACGAGGCTCTGGATCGAAAACGAGGTTCTGGAACGAAAACGAGGCTATGGGACGAAAACGAGGCTCTGGAACAAAAACGAGGCTCTGGAACGAAAACGAGGCTCTGGATCGAAAACGAGGCTCTGGATCGAAAACGAGGCTCTGGATCGAAAACGAGGCTCGAACGAAAACGAGGCTCTTGATCGAAAACGAGGCTCGAACGAAAACGAGGCTCTGGATCGAAAACGAGGCTCGAACGAAAACGAGGCTCTGGAACGAAAACGAGGCTATGGGACGAAAACGAGGCTCTGGATCGAAAACGAGGCTCGAACGAAAACGAAGCTCTGGAACGAAAACGAGGCTCTGGAACGAAAACGAGGCTCGAACGAAAACGAGGCTCTGGAACGAAAACGAGGCTCTGGATCGAAAACGAGGCTCTGGGACGAAAACGAGGCTCTGGAACGAAAACGAGGCTCTGGATCGAAAACGAGGCTCTGGAACGTAAACGAGGCTCTGAATCGAAAACGAGGCTCGAACGAAAACGAGGCTCTGGAACGAAAACGAGGCTATGGGACGAAAACGAGGCTCTGGAACGAAAACGAGGCTCTGGATCGAAAACGAGGCTCTGGAACGAAAACGAGGCTCTGGATCGAAAACGAGGCTCGAACGAAAACGAGGCTCTGGATCGAAAACGAGGCTCGAACGAAAACGAGGCTCTGGAACGAAAACGAGGCTCTGGATCGAAAACGAGGCTCTGGAACGAAAACGAGGCTCTGGATCGAAAACGAGGCTCGAACGA
>NC_142937.1:33186522-33299022 GCF_046866305.1 Octopus bimaculoides
AAACATTAACCCACCTTCTACAATAAAGAACTTAATCAGTATCTTCACAATCTCTTTTTAACAAGATATTTGACCAAGCAATGTCATACTACAACAAAGCTCTCAAAGTGAATGGTTTAAAAAGAAGAATAAAATACTGATCTAAAGCCATGTAGATATTTCATAAACCAAACAAACAAGAAAAAGTGGCATTGCATGCTTCAAACTATCCTTCAGTCTAAACTGCCTTTTACTAATCTCCACACATACATAGCTATTGAATAGGAACAATACAAAAAATTATTTTGGCTCCACAAAAAAAAAAAAAAAAAAAAAAAGACATCGTCCAATCCAGAAATAAGCATATACCTCAAGATGAACAGCTTGCAATATATCATAGTTTATAAAGTCATAGAGATTCAGAGAAAATGCTTTTCTGTATTTAGTTTCATCTTTACACTTCATGAGTTCAAATTACACCAAAGTCGATTTTGCTTCTTACTTTTTTGCAATTAATGAAATATATATACCAATAATCTACTGGGATTGAATCAATTCACTATCCTTCTCTGATCTGAGTTCTAATTCTAGTCAAAACCAACTTATTTCATGAACAAAACTCTTAAGAAACAGACGGATATTTACAATACATTAACATTCCATATCATTTGTAAATGTTATGCATAAAGTTTGTAAAAAGGAAGGAACTCTACAATGATGGATAGTTTTATAGTAAGATAATACAAAAACATTACTTTTGCCTCACACAATACACACATACACACATACACACACATACAAATATATAAATAAATAAATAAATATATAAATAAATAAATAAATATATATATATATATATGTGTGTGTGTGCATACACTGGTCTATACCACAGAAAGCCATATTTATGCTTCTGTCATATACAAATATGGTTTCTTGTAAGAAACAAACATATTCATAATACATTCATGAGTCGTTAATTGAATGAATAGATAAATAAAATTAAAAAAATATAAATTTAATGTCACCATTCATTAATATCATAATATATAACTAATTTTGTAAAAATTCATAAAAATCATTTTGATGTGTCTTAAATTTTGTTGATTTTGTAAGAATTTTGAATAATAAATTTGATATCAACTCAGCAGGACAAATTCTAAAAGAGATATCCAACTGTAATAATAAATTGATTCATCAACTAATGTAGTATTTTTCATTGGTTCTTAATGCACCGATATAAGTGGGAAGTGCTAGGGAGCACTGATTTTGGAATGGTCAAATTCTTCTATCTGAGAAAGATTTGACACTGAATGTTTACATTTGCCCTTTTAACCATTTGGTCCTTGTCTTTTGCCCATAGAATCATTTCAGTTGAGTAGTGAGGAATAGTACTCTCTATGGTACATCTTAACAGGTTAGTAGATGGTACTTTATTAAAAATATAAAATCCTGCTGGTTTTTTTTCTTTAACTGATAATTATCTCCAAATTAAATATCTTTAGGCTGATAAAAGACAAACCTCCTGTCAAGACAATGTCAGTTTATTTATAGAATATTTCTTGTAATTATTCTAAACTACCAGGTGAAGAAATGGTGGTGATGATAGGTGAAGTGGATGAACTAGCAGCGGTAGCGTAACATTGGGGACTCAATCACTGTGTTCTGATTCTTCAATTTCTTCATGATGACAGGATGAAGGTAACTTGAACATGATTATTTATTTTACTCTATAATGACATAGTTTACAACTGTACCTTTTTAGAGTTGTAACAGTATCATAATGGAGTATTTACATGCACTGAGGTAAACAATCACCATGGAGTATTTACTTACTCCATAGTGGTATAGTTTACTGCTGCATTTACTTACAGTTGTAAACTGTATTATGGAATATCTACATTCAACAAGGTAAACTACGATCATAGAGTATCTATGTACAGCTGTAAACTCTAGCATTATGGAGTAGCTACTTAGAGCTGTAAAATACACCACCATAAAGTATCTATTTAACCCATTACTTACCAGTGATCTCATATGAGATCACTTAAAAATTACAAATTTCGTAATTATCTGTCAATATTTACACATACCTAACCTTTTTGCTATATCTACTAGGTATATGTCTCTGATATTCAAATGAGGTTTGCTAATTTTTCACCCAATATCTCACTTATTTCTATTTAAAATGTTATTTTGAAATGTTATTTTGATCATTCCAGCGTGTTTCTAAGGCTGTTTTATGCTAGAAATCAAAGTTTCATTAAAAAATTCCAGTTAATAGAATTATGGGAGGTAATGGGTTAAAGCGAGATGGAATTAGTTAGTGAGGATGACATTTGTTAAGACAGGGATACAGTTTTGTAGTTGCAATAACAGTGGCTAGATATGAACTGCTGACTCCTTAACCAGTGGCTAGCTATTTATTTGAACATCTCAGTTCTGTGATTGGAGTAACACACTGAGTACAGTGTTCAATGAAAATTGAGGAACAGACAGTATATATGCTTTTAATACAACACAATCACCCCACTACCTTTCACTGCTATGCTATATTCCCTGCTGTACCCTCTGTTCATGAAAATGTCTGTACAATACTCAGACTTGCCACTTTATGCACATAGAGTTGGAATGATTGGGTGTCATTCAATCATTTGGTGTGTTGGAATATAAACGGCCAAAAAGCTCTGGCTGGCATTCTAACATCTTGGGTTTATTTAAGATCCATATTAGCTTTGTAAGACAGATATTAAACCAACAGTTGACAGCCATGGTGATGGTGATGATAATGACTAGCAACAAGCAGTTATTATATTACAGCCTATAGCAAGCTGGTAGTGGTAGTGATGATGGGGGTATGATTGCTAGTAAATGTTGTTTAGCTACAAACTATATAGTTTGTAGATTTCTAACTGACAGGAACTGATAACGACAACATAATATTAACAACACTCTGAAGAATAGCCATTAAAGTGATGATGACGATACCGATATTGGTGGTGGTGGCGCCAAGTAGCAGGAGGTGGGGGACGGAATTTTGAAATTAACAGACAAGAAGAAAAAAAAAAGTAGTTATGTCAGGTAATTACATTATATCGATGTTGTTTTCCCCTGCAGAGAATAATGGGAGATAACAAAAGTTGGGATGTTAGTGGTGAGTGGGGTCGGAGTAGTTATGAGAAGGAAACGATGGGTGGAGAAGAAGATTTTGGGAGCAAGACTAGAAGATAAAGGTGTGTGGTGAGTGGTGGTGAGGAAAAGGTACTGGCACTGACGAGGATGGTGGTGGTGGTGGTGGTGGTTGATAGTAATGAAGATGTTCAAGAGTTCATGAGTGATGGTTGTGAGGAAGTATATGTGTGGGTGTGTATGGGTGGGGGATAATATTAGTGTTGGTAGCGATCACTGTAATGGTGATGGAAGTAATGGGGTGACCATTATGGGGTGGGGTATTGATGGACATTAAATATGTCTCATCCATTGATAGTATTAGATAATAACTCTAAATGGATGTTTTTGTCTCTTGTTTATTGTTTCTATTCTATAATTTTTAACATCTACAAATAAGTTTTGATAATCTTGAAGTTGTCAACATCAATAAAATTCCTAATCAATGTCTATAGTTATTAAGTTTATTTATTTTTCTCAGATGGAATTTTACTTTATTTCCTCTTCAAATTACACTCCATACCCCAACACCTTTTACCATTGTAGTTCCATTTAGTTATCACTGTATAGCTCTCTATAGTTCTTCAACCTCTCTATAGCTCCTATGTATATCTCTACCATCACTGAAGAATTCTTGTACAAGACCTGCACCACTATAAAGCTCCTCTACCATTCTGACAGTGAATAGGTCCTTTCCTGCAGTAGAGTCATTATATCAATGTATAACTTTTTTGCCAATATATATCCTTTTTACTACTATACGGCACCAGTACCATTGTACGGCCATATATCATAGATCAGTCTCTGTACCACTGTATAGCTCCAGTACTACTGTATAACCATGTGCCAATGTATATTGTTCCGGTACTACTTTGTACCTCCTATATCATTGTATAACCATGTGCCACTGTATTACCATGCAGCATAGCTCTGTGATAATGTGCAGGCCCTGTGTCACAATGGGTACGGTAAAGACCCCCTTCAGTCATGAGTGACCATGGGATTGCACCTAGAAAGTTACCATCTGAGGCACAAGTCTGGGCAAGGTTATTTATGGAAGACCAGCAGTCACCCATGCATATCAGCCTGCCCTCTCCACACCATGGATGTTGTCCAAAGGAAAGGCAAAAGCCAATACAACTTGGCACCAGTGTTGTCACAGTTCATTTCTACGGCTGAGTGAACTGGAGTAACATGACCACAACACACAGCTCGGTCAAGGAATCAAACTCACTACTACATGATTGTGAGCCCGATGCTCTAACCGCTGAGCCATATGCTTTCACTGTTATGTCACAGTTCTACTTTTTAAAAACCATTTTGCTAAATGTTTGTCATGTCTTCACACAGACAGGTTCAAGGCAGGGGTGGGTGGGACAGCCTTTCACTATTTACTCAAACAAGAAACATTTGAAGAGTTCCATATATTTTTTATTTGCTTATTTTTATTATTATTATTGTTTTTAAGATAAAAATCTATGTCCAATGTATCTCTAAATTATTTTGAAATAAATTCTTTGCTGATTTTTATCTCTTCTGTACAACAGTTTGACTGTGTTTAGTCAATAGCACTGATGGCTTGAACAAAACCTTGGAAGACTACAATAACAATGGAAAAATTTACAATATAGAAAATTCAATCAAAAGTAATTTTAATGGAAATGATAGCAGGCAGACTCAGAATGAATAAACCCAATTTCACTTAGACATCTTAAAAGAAAGAAAGGAAAAAAAAAAACATATTGGATTTGAGCTTGATATACAAAAAGTTTGAACAGAAAGCAGGTAAAATATTTAGGCTGGATATGGTTGATTTAAATACTGAAAGGTTGAATAATTTCTTTCCACCTACCAATCACGAAGCCTTTAACGAAAAAGTCACAGATGCTACCCTTGTCATGAGAAAAAAAAAATAAATAAACAGGTTTAAAATAATAGTCTTGTGTAGTTAGATTTGAACTTACAACACTGATGGTACTTGTTCAACATCTCTATCATACAGCAGTAAATAAATGACAAATTTATTTTAGAAAATAAATTTAGATAGAACAACAATTATTAACAGTTTTATAGGAATTCAGAATTGCAATTTCATTTAACTTTTTTTTGCACCACTACCATCACGACTGCTACCACCACCACCACCATAATAATAATAATAATCGTTAGGACCACTACCACTATCAACGT
Source organism: Octopus bimaculoides (assembly GCF_046866305.1). Lineage (NCBI taxonomy): Eukaryota > Metazoa > Mollusca > Cephalopoda > Octopoda > Octopodidae > Octopus > Octopus bimaculoides. The sequence goes on from NC_142937.1 coordinate 33,191,857, forward strand.
CACTTACTATCATCATCATCACCATGTCCACTATTACTGTTAATATACAACTGCCACTACCATCACTATTGCCATTAATGCCACTACCGCCATCATTGCTACTAATACAGTCACTACTACCACCGTCACCACCTTCACCACCACAACCATTTGCACCTCCACCATCACCATGAACATAATCATCATCATTATTGATAGCAACAAAGTCAGTGTCAGCTGAATGGAAATGTAATCCACATATTAAAACCATGTGTAATGATGCAGAAAATATGGTCATGTGATTCTTTTACTACTTTACTTTTGTAATTATGTCTTTTCATATAAATGTTATTAATTTATAAGTTGACATGTAGACTTTCTCAGTCTCTATCTCACATACACATGCACACACACACACACACATGTGCACAAATATGAATACACAAATACACTGTACACAAATATCACTAGTGTGTATCTATATGTGTGTGTGTATTTGTATACACATACATACATACCCATATATATATATATAGAGAGAGAGATGTATGTATGCTTGTGTATATGTATGTATTTGCAAAGTTTTAGTGATGCCAACATTTGTGGTGAGTTGGATGGTGGGAAGGAATTTGAGATAAAAGAGAACAGAATAAAAATTAATAATTAAAACTAAAATTATTAAAATTTTCTCCTTTATTCTATAGTCTGCATATCTTATATCCATTGTATGACCTTTTCAACTGTTTCTCCTTAATTAAAATATATTTTACATCAAACTTATTGTTATGATTCCCAAATTTTGAAATAAATTTGAGAACTGATGCAAAAGAAGGAAAAAAAAACTAGATAGAAATAAAAGCTACAGAAATAAAGCAAGGGAAAAAAACTGTGAAAGAAGACAACAATATATATGTGTGTATATATATATATGGGGTATCAACTAAAACTAGACTGTTAAAACGCACACATCCAATAAAAAAATTGTTTCATATGAAGTGACAGGTAGACAGTAAAATAAGGCAAAAGGAACTGAGAGATGCTTCATTAAAAATGTTCTGGTGTGCTTGAGATAAATCAACCAAAGACAAACCACCTTAATGTAATGCAGCGGTGTGCACTATTTTCTTGCGTCTAGCGCCATCTATAGAAATGTGCAAGGCATCAGAGTGGAGAATTAGAAATATAAACTTTTCAATATAGTTTTTAACCTTTTTTTTTTATATTTCTTTTCAATTCATTTATTTGAACTTTTACCAGAAAAAAAAAAAAAAAAAAAAAGAAAAAGTGTTTCAAGCAGTTCTGTATTTAGTGTTAAAATACTACTGAACATTTCTGGTTTTTTGCCTTTATAGAAGAGAACTGATACAATATGGTAAACTGGTTCAATATCTCTCTACACTTATGCTGATGATGTCTTTAACTTCCTTGTCTACAGAACTATTTGACTGATAAGCATGAAGTTACTCACCACACACAAACATATTCCAGCCTCTAGTCTACATACATACTGCCTCTTGCCTCTTCTATTGCTGCTACTACAATAGCCTCTGTACATCAGAGCTGGTTAGTCTTGTTCTACCTCTACCCAGGCATTCCCAACTCAATAATCTCTCCCCTCTCTCCATGTTATCCCTATAGCCTTCATCTCCCTGAAGTCCCACACTAATCACTTCCCAATCAACCCTCTGGAATTTCCTGCTCTCTTGCTCATATTTTATCTGCTGCTGTAAACTTGTAACTTTTCAAGAGGCACAACAATAATTGTACTTCTTCAAGAGGTGCAACAATAATTTTGATCTTAGAAAGCCTGCAGAGACCATGGCCACAGCAAAGTTCTTCAGAACAACCACAAAAGTTTTGCTAAAAAATATTACACAGATGCTGTTAAGTTCTTAAATTTCATTTCATAATATAATGGTGGAAAGAAGATTGAATTGACTAAAACCAGCTAATGAAAAATTAACTAGTTAAAAATAATGGCTTCTTGCATTACTGAAGGTTCAATATTGGCCGAAAAGAAGCACTGATTGATTACATCAACAGGTACTATTCAAGATGTAATAGTTGCCAAGTGGCCATTCAACCTTTCAGAAAAACCAACCAAATCTATGTTGAACTGAGTTCCTGCTTAAAAAAAAGGGCTAGACTGTAGCTCTAGATACACTCCATTTGAAAAGGTGTTCATGGATGAAATGCCTTCGTTCATAGCTTTGATTGTAGCTTTGCTGGATCAAGACCGATCTGGAGCCAAACACTAACAACATTTCATTAATCCTGGTTGGATGAAAAGCTAAGTCAATTGTGACAGGATCTGAACACAAGAAGTAAAGATGTAACCACATTTCTGTTGAAATACACTGCATGTGTTTCGATTAACTTTTAAAATAATGAAGAATTTAGTAAAATAACTTTGCCATTATTAAATTGCTGTTTGGAACAAATTATCATGAAATTTTGATGAAAGATTTAAAACACTTCAAAACTTTAAAACGAGCAGTTTATATTAAAGAACCAGAAGTGACAGGGTGGTAGTGGTGGTCAGAGGCAAGTTAGTATCAAGTGTTAAGGTATGTTACTATGAGAGATTACTGGATGTAGAAAGTGTGTGGAAGGAAGAGTAACTACTTGAAATGAGTAAAAGACCTTTTGGCAAAGCTGTTTTGGTGCCACTAATTTGGTGTCAGAGATTTGATACTGATTTATTTGATATCAAATATTTTAACAGTTCTCATTTTAGTGTTTATCTTGTCCTCTTCTCTTTTAATCTGTCTCTCTCTCTCTCTCTCTCTCTCTTTGCTTATGCATGTGAGTAGATTTCTCTTTATGCATAGAATGTCTTACAGCTGTTTCCAAGATATTTATTATATCCCATCATTGGAGATGGTGTGAGAGGATGATTAAGCAATAGTTAGTTTAGTTAAGACAAGAAATAGAGAGTGAATGTAGGGATATTGTATATATATATATATATATATATATATATATATATATCATTGCTATTATGTTAGACTGTCGTATGTCCAAATTCGGCCAAATGCGTTTATTTCAATATTTATTTTTGCTTGCAATAGCCGGTTCTTTTGGTCAAACAATTATATGTCCAGCTGCTTCAGATGCCAAGATATCAAAAACTGTCAAAGTGTAGTACAACAGTTTTGCTATGGAATGGTGAAACTATTTTTTGTTTTCTGAAAAAGCAATGTTTTGGACTTACGACACTTTTGCCTAATAGCAACGATATATATATATGTATATATATATATATATATATATATATATATGTATGTATATAGTTATGTGTGTGTCTGTGTTTGTCCTCCCACCATTGCTTGACAACTGATGCTGGTGTGTTTATGTCCCTGTAACTTAATAGTTCAGCAAAAGAGACCGATAGAACAAGTGCTAGGCTTACAAAGAATAAGTACTGGGGTTGGTTTCTTTGACTAAAATCCTTTAAGGTAGTACTGCAGCATGGCCACAGTCAAATGACTGCAACGAGTAAAAGAATAAAAAAAAATACAATAGTCGCAGGAGTGGCTGTGTGGTAAGTAGCTTGCTTACCAACCACATGGTTCCGGGTTCATTCCCACTGCGTGGCACCTTGGGCAAGTGTCTTCTACTATAGCCTCGGGCCGACCAAAGCCTTGTGAGTGGATTTGGTAGACGGAAACTGAAAGAAGCCCGTCGTATATATGTATATATATATATATGTATATGTATGTGTTTGTGTGTCTGTGTTTGTCCCCCTAGCATTGCTTGACAACCAATGCTGGTGTGTTTATGTCCCCGTCACTTTGCGGTTCGACAAAAGAGAGCGATAGAATAAGTACTAGGCTTACAAAGAATAAGTCCTGGGGTCGATTTGCTCGACTAAAGGCGGTGCTCCAGCATGGCCGCAGTCAAATGACTGAAACAAATAAAAGAGTAAAAAAGTAAAGAGTAACCTAGACATGTTATGGATTTGATATTGATGAAGAAATAATTTTCAACTTGTCCTTTCAATTTGCTTCTGTTGGACTGATCAGAGTTTCTCAGAAATGACTAAAATTCATTTAACCTTCCAAGATACAGTATCATTGTTAATGTATACTATATTAATTATTAAAATATATTCTCTCAGTATTTTGTTTATAGGAGGAGGTGGCTTAACAGAAAACATTAAATATTGTTAAAATGTATTTAAAAAAAAAAATTAATGAAATAAGTGAAAACTTGGTTATCTTTGTCCAAAATATTAAATGTTTGGGACTTCATAATTAAATTTTCTTCTTGTTGTTGTGGTGGCTTTCTCATATAAAAATTTTACTCTAAATAAATTATATACTGTTCCTATAGAAACAGTAAGTTCTTTTGAAGCAATAGATCACATGATACTCTGTTAGGAATATCACCTCTTTCCTTATCCCAACAACTTCACTCTCCCAACCTATTAAACATTGTTCTTTCATTCACATCATCCAAATTTATGCTGACTATTCCCCTACTCCTCTAACGTCTCCCAGTATCATTAAATTTTATATTAATTTATTTTCTGTTTTTATTGAAATTTTGTTTCTTTGGCAATTCTATTGATGTTTTCTTTCTGTTTTGTTTTTGTTTTTTCAATATTATTTCTTTGTTTTTGTTTCTGAAAGAGAAAGAAAGAACGAAGGGGAAGGAGGAAGCACTGTGGCTTTAAGACGCTGATTTGATTCGAATCAATAATCTATTGCACGCATACACACAAACAACACACACACAAACACAAACACACACACACACACATATGCATGCACGCACACAAACACACACACACGCACATACTGTATGTCTGTTGCTAACAGACAAACCACAGCTGCACGTCATGACACCACACTGTTGTTATTGCACTGCATTGTAATACATCACAAAATGCATTCTATAAGAGAGCTCAGACGGAAATAATCTACAAGCCAAAAGGATGGCATAGTCTGCAGAGATAGAAAGAGAAAAACAGACAGAGAATCCCAGTGAGATTCAAAAACTAATGGTTGACTGAGAGTACAATAGGTTTGCACTAATCTCTAACAACTTAGCAAGTTTGTTTCAACAACTGCAAAGTCTTGTGGAATTTGGTTGTGGATTCTGAGACATGATTACTTATACAAATATATACTTGCACTCACACACACATGCACATGTGTGCACACACACACACATGTGCGTACACACACACATGCGTGTACACGCACATGAATCATAGATATCCCATAAGGTAATATTTAATATATTTAGTATTCAAGTGGTATTTCAATCAAGGAACACCTGATAATAAACATGAATGTGTGTGTGTCTGTGTACATACATAAACATATACCTACATGTGTACATACATTTGTATGTATTTCTGGATGTATGTACATACATACGCACATACACATACATATATATATACATACAAACATATAAACATACATACATACACATGCATACATACACATACATACATACATACATACAAACAAAAATACCCTGTTGATGGTGTTGTAATTCCAATGAAGGAGACTTGGATCTAAGTTAGGAACCGGCTCTTTCTCTATTGGCAAGAAATCTTGAAATAAAACTGAACAATGATGCACACACACACACACACACACATACACACACACACACACACACACAAAGTTATAGTTGAATCTTAAATGCAACCAAGATCTTGCACTTGCTTGCTCTTGGACTACTTAGCTTTACAGGTGAGAATCTTAGCAGTATTGTGCATGCAGTTATTGACTTTAAATTTCTGCACAGGCATTGCTGACAGCCATTCTCTTTAACATCTAGGATAAGATAATTTGCCAGTGATAGTCATATTCATTTATAAGTTTGCAGCCACTATGTATGTATGTGTGTATGTATGTATGTGTATCGGTGGATGTATATATATATATATATATATATATATATATATATATATATATATATATATATATGTATGTATGGATGTGTATATATATATATATATATATATATATATATATATATATATATATATATATATATATATATATGTATGTATATATCTGTATGTGTGTGTATGTATGTGTGCATGAATGTATTTATGTATGCATCTATGTATGTATGTATGTAATGTATGTATGTAGATGTATGCATGTAGATGAATGTAGGTACATACACATCACTGATTGGTTAAAGAATCTCCTTCACAACTCTATTGTCTTAGATTCAATCATACCATTTCGCATACAGTGCATTTACCACTATCTCATGAGAACTCAAGCCTTGAGTAAATTTAGGTAGTCAGAAACTGTGCAGAAGCCTGTCATATGGGCTCTTCCTGTAATCCACTGGCCCTACCTTGTGGGACACTGTGTCATACTGATTACATTAGGAGTACACATGTTTGTGAAATACTCAGCCACTTTACATGCTAATCCAACAAGTAAGTTATCCAGTTTATTAAACAACAAGATGTGCATATGTTAAAATTGACGGGCTCCCCAACCACATGGTTCTAGATTCAGTTCCACTGTGTGACAGCTTAGGCAAGTGTCTTCTACTAATGTCTCAGGCCAGCAAAAGCCTTGTGAGTGGATCTGGTTGACAGAAACTGAAAGAAACCCATCATATATATGTGTGTGTGTGTATCTATGTATGTGCGTGTGTTTGTTACCCACCACTGCTTGACAACTTGTGTTGATGGTTTTATATCTCTGTAACTTAGCATTCCAGTAAAAGAAACTGATAGAATAACTATCGGGTTTAAAAAATAATGTACTGCGGTCAATTCGTTTCACTAAATACTCTTCAAAGTGGTGCCCCAGCAGGACCAACATCTAACCACTGAAACAAGTAAAAAGCAAAAGATAAAAATATATATATGCACATATATGTGTGTCTCCATGTATGTGTGTGTGTATGGGTGTATGTATGTCTCTGCATATATATTTATGCATGTATATATAGATCTATCTATATGTGTATATAGATCTATCTATATATACATATGCACATACATTTAAATGCTTATATATATATATATATATATATATATATATATATATATATATATCATATGTTATACATGTGTGTGTGTGTATATGCAGACATGTATAATATACATAAGTGCACATATACATACACAAACATGTAAGTATACACACATATATCCTCACACAAACACACGTATATACATATATGTGCATACACATATATACATATATGTATGTGTGTGGTGTTGTGGTGATGGTGGTGTGTGTGTGAATGAAAGAAGCATGATTTTTCCATGTGTGTGTCTATGTGTAGGCATACATACCTACTGAAATACATATATACGCTTGTGTATACATGAATGCAAATTAGAGCATAAATTTATTGAAGACTTGCACACTGACTCCAGAAACATCTGCTACCAAAATATTCCTATCTATTTGATATGCCTTTCCATGCCACCCATCCCTAACATGTTCTCTGTTTCATCCCCCCACCATATCCGCTCCATCTCCACCTTCATATTCTACTTCTTCAGTACTGCATTTCTCTGGCACTCTTTTCTTGTCTTCATATTTCAGCCAAACCTCCATAAAAGCTATGTTTTTCTTGTCTCACACTTCATATTAATATGGAAGCTACTAAACAATTTCATGGACATGTTTAACATCTTTCACTGCTTCTAAATTCCATTGTCCATCAACAGTGCACAATGGTGGTGGTGGTGGTGTTAGAAAATTAGCTGGACAGATACTAGACCAAAGAGGAAAAAACGTTCATGCTCTCTTTCCCATAATACAGAACTGCAGTAGTGGCCTTCATCCCATACAACCACTGCCCTTCAACTCTCTCAAGAAAAATTGTGGAATATTAATGTGTGTTCACTAGGCCCAAAGCCAATTTAGCCAGTCATATCATACAGCTGAATAAACTATAGTATATCATTTTATAACTACTTTATAACAATGACTGTATAGGCGATAACTTTGATAAGGTTTGAACTTGGAATGTAGAGAATCAAACCTAGCTTGTTAGGTATGCATATAGTCATTGTTTCCATTGTCATGGTTTTAATATCCATTTTTCTATGCCTGCATGGGACAGATGAAATTCCTTGAGGCAGATATTTTGAAACCAGATGCTCTTCCTGTCACCAAACCTCACCTGTTTCCATTGCAAGATAATATTTCCTTATGGCTGTATATGTTTCCTTGGAAGATTGCAATCAAATGACATTGTTTGTATGATGGCTCCACTGGTTTAAAACCAAATCAAGGAGACTTGACTCTAAACTAGTAGTTCCCAAAGTAGGCGGTATTGCTCCCCTGGGGATGGTGGAAAGTTCCAAGGGGGCATTGAAGAAAAGCGGGGCAGTTAAGGGGTAGCTATTCATATAAAAACAACAAAATAATGGTTTCATTAGGTTAAATACAGTTGCTTTGAATTTATTTCAGAAAGAGGTTTATGTTTGTGATGGTTAGTTGGGGTGGGTGCGCTAGGAATATGGGCTGCGTGTCAAGGGGGCAGCAGCCTGAAAAAGTTTGGGAGCCAATGCTCTAAATCAAGATAAAGTGACCCCTAAACCCATGCACATACCTCCCCACTCATGCACCTCCATACACACCCACACATCTCTCATACATATGATGGAGATGGCCTTCTTTCAATTTCTCTCACCATATCTACTCAGGCTTTGGTTAGCCCAAGCTATGGTGGAAGATATGAAGACACTTGTTCAAGGTGCCATGCTGTGGAACTGAATCTGAGACCAAGTGGTTGGGAAGCGAACTTCTTAAGCACACATCCATATGTATATATGTGTGTGTTTGTTTGCATGCATGTGTGTGTGTGTAATGTTAAGTGGCTGGTTTATTGACCGCATGGCAATAACATTTGTCACTGTGCTCTGTTCCTCAATCCGTTTTCTGTTCTGTCAAGTTAACTACCTCAATGCACTTCTACTTCACAGTAGTGGTCCCCAGTAGTAGAAAGGGTACTTAGAGACAGAAAGGATACCCAGTTACTTCAATTAAAATGCATGACCTTAAAGTAAAGACAGCCTTTGGTCATGAATGATCATGGGATTGCACCTCGAAAGTTCCCTTCTAAGGAGCAAGGTTGTTTAGGGAAGACCAGCAGTCACCCATGCATGCCAGCCTCCCATTTCCATGCCACCGATGTTATCCAAGAGAAAGGCAAAGGCTGATACAACGAGGTACCAGTGATGTTGCAACTCATTTCTACAACTAAGTGAACTGGATCATTGTGAAATTAAGTGTCTTGCTCAAGAACACAACACATAGCCTGGTCTGGGAATTGAACTCGCTACCTCATGATTGTGAGCCCAACACTCTAACCACTGAGCCATGTGTCTCAATCATACAAATATGGAAAAATATAAAATATTTAAAGACAAGTGAAGGGAATAAAATGGTTGAGGTTAATGGTGAAACAATTAATTGAAAGCAAAGTAAACCATATTATGCAGAAGGAATTAGTATTAACTTATCTCTTTTACTTGTTCCAGTCATTAGACTGTGGCCATGCTGGGGCACCGCCTTGAGGAACTTTTAGTACTTATTTTTCTTTTTAAGCCTGGTGCTTATTCTATCAGTCTCCTTGCCAAAATGTTAAGTTACAGGCACGTTTACACATCAATGCCAATTGCCAAGTGGTGGTGGGGTGGGGGTGGGGGTAGAGAAACACAGATTCAAAGAGACATACACACACACATACATGCTCAAACATACATACATGAACATATGACAGGCTTCTACCCATTTCTGTCTATTAAATCTACTTACAAAGCTTTGGTCAGCCCAAGGCTATAAGTAGAAGACACTTGCCCCAGGTGCTATGCAGTAGGGCTGAACCTGAAACCATGTGGTTGGGAAGCAAGCTTCTTACCACAAAGCCGTGCCTGCACCTGTATTGCAAATAGTGAATAAATAGAAATATCAACTACCTTTTTGAGAAACACACTGATTATTTTCTGATGCCTATATGTAGTTGCATAGAAGTTGGCACTTGGAGATAGGGTGGTAGAGAGATTAACAGATAGATGGATAGATAGACAGAGAAAGGGAGAGAGAGGGGGGGGGAGTGAGAGAGAAAGAGAAAGGTGTATGTGTGTGTGTGTGTGTGTTGATATGTGTTTTTGAGTGTGTTTTGGTGTGTATGTGTATGTGCATGCGATTCTATAGTCAAGCAAAGAATGAACTTGAAAACATGGAGTATAAGTGGAGGGATTTACACTATCAAAATCAGGCCATCTTCTGACACGACAGTAATATAAATTTGAACCAGTAAATTTCAAATCAGATCTGCCATACTGATTACTCCTGTCTTTCTGTTTAGGGTCTTCTATAGTCCTATATTTTAGAGACAGGTAAAAGTAAGATGTTGTGGCTTGAATATTTTTTCCAAAGATGGTTTTGCATTGTAAGTAAAGACAACTTTCATCAACCAAGAATCAAAACTATGTTGTTGATCTGCTTCGTCACACTCTGACCTCTGGTTCCATGATGTGTCCAAGAACTCTCTATATACACATACACAATATTGTCCTGTATACATGAGATAGTGAATTTATTAGTACCTTGAGGTGAGTGTCTTCGACTATAGTCTCAAGCTGACCAAAACTTTTCGAGGGGATTTGGTAGACAGAAACTCAAAGAAGTCCACTGTATATATATATATATATGTGTTCATGTGCAGATGTGTGAGTGAATGTGTGTGTGTGTGTGTGTGTGTGTTACATCTCTTTAGCTTGACTTCATGTGATAGTTGTAAAATGAGTGTCACTGTCATGTAAGCATTGTCCTTCTTTCCCAATGTTCCATGAGAACATGTCTAGTCATGGAAAAATATTACCTTACTTGGGAACAAGTGGGAGGGTTAGTGACAGGAAAGGCATCCAGCCATAGAAAATTCACTTAAAAGAAAAAATTCCGTCTGATGCATGTGAGCATGGAAAAATGTGGATGTTTAAATGATGAGGATGATGATGATGATGATGGTGATAATGTTACTTTGTAGTTAAGAGTTCAAATCACAGCATGGTTTATTTAGCTTTTTGTGACTGGTTGATTAAATAAAATACCAGCAATATTTATGGTGTAGGGGTTTGAAAATAACTTTCTGCAAAAACAAGAAAGGAAAGGAAATTAAATCGATGTTGTTTTGCCATAACCACTGAGAATTGGAAACTACAGTTCCAGAAATACTAACACAAGAAATCGGTCAGCACCGTAAACAACGCTAGTTGTGTTATAATGGTTTTACAAGGACAGCTGCCAATAAGCCCGTTTGTCTTCTGTGTGAGCAGTTCCATTGATGCTATTATTATCTCCTCTGTTTAAGACTACAATTATCAGTGCTGGCCCAAGTGCACATGTACTAACAGCCACATTGTGCTTGTGTTATTGTTCTCTGAAGCAATTACATTCCTGTAATTATTATATCCTTTTTGTTACACTACCACCACCACCACCACTACCAACAACAACAACAACAACAACAGCAGGTGCAACAACAACAGCAGCAGCACATCACCCCCCACTACTACTACTACTGCTACTACTACTACTACTACTACTACTACTACTACTACTACTACTACTACTAACGATAATGATAAAGATAATAATCATTAATTCTGCCCCAAACCAAAAAAGATGAGCAAATTATTGATTGGAAGCTGTGATTATTAAGTGTGGAAACCAAATCACAGTATAGGCTACCTGAAGCTGACCTTGGCTAACTTATGCTGATCTTAGCCAATTGACACTGACCTTAGCTAAGTGACGCTGACTTTGAACCAAGGTCACTCATATATAACTGGAGGCAAAACAAACTCTACTCTTGTAAAAAAAAAAAAAAAAAATCAGTTTGTTTCATAACAGGGAAGTTGATAGAGTCTATAATATATTAGCTCAAGTGATGGTGACCGATTTTATAAAACTGAGTCTTATGCTCCAATGAAAGTGTTCCTTGTTTTTATGTTAACATTTCTGTGAATTCTCTACAAATGAAATAGATACCCTCTTGGAATGCAGTATTTCATCTCATTTACCTGTTGGAATTAAACCAGAGTCTGGATCTAATTGGAAGGCATACAAATTTAGTGATCGTCTAAATATGTATTCTTGAAAGTCAGATGAAATGAGACGATCTGAAATAATTATTTTGTTTAAAAATTCAGCCACGACTAGTAGTGAGTTAGAACTCCCTTTGTACATCAGTTAATTTGATTCCTTATCCATTTAGCCAACTCATCTTTACTAGGATCGCTTTCAAATATTATACAAGTTGATCCTTAAAATCAAATAAATACTTAACTCACTGGAAATTGAAAAGCAGATAAATGAATGCTTGTACCTGAGTGGAATCTATATGAAGATCCCATGCACTAGAGAGTGTTAAACCGGGTGATGGATTAAGTGTACACCTGACCAAACAGGAATGGTTCTTTTAATGGACTTCTACATAGTTTTTATCTGCTAAATTTTCCTTGTGAGGCTTTGACCCAAGGCTATGCGAGCAGAGTAGTAGGATTGAACCTGAAACTACATATTTGTGAAGGAAACTGCTTAAACAATTTCAAGTCACATATTCTAAAAATGGTTACTCCTTTACTGATGCTTCTCACTGTCTCATAGAAGAACTGAATCAGAAATTACTGTGCAGTTATTTGAACTATACAATACTTAATGGTGCAGCTAAGTCTTTTCCAAAGATATTCCCTGCTCAATATAAGCATCAAGTCTCCCTTGACTCAATCTTTTTAGCATCAACTTAGCTATTTAGCAATACTGTAGTAGTTTGCCTTACTTCATGTAGCCGTCAACCCTGTCATCTTTAAAATAAGGCTTGTTTCTTGTAAGCTCTACATTATAGGACTGGTTCGTGTGAAAGACCAAATAATTGTGTCTGGAATAATGATACAATGACACTGACGCCGCAGATTTATAGAATATCAAAGTTGTGAGACTTTGACACTGTCCAGGGTCCTTAAGAAGTAATTTTTGTCGCAACATCTACATGTACTTATGTTTATAAAATATGAAATGCCAATGAACTTATTAATGACAAAAAGTACCCACTGTAGACTGCATCCAAGAAAGACTGTAGGGAGAAAGTAAAGAAAAACTCAATACATACAGTTTGACCAACCTAAGGAAGGGATGTCAAAAAGGGGTTGAGCTCTGATGGATGTGAGTATTTAGTAGAAGCTGAATGTATAAAGTCAGTGAACTGGTCCAATAGTTTACTGAACAGTATTAGTTACATAAGTAATAGTGTTTACAAAATCTTGCACAAGGCCAGTAATTTGAGGGAATGGGCTAAGTCAATTACATTGACCCCACTTCTCAACTGGTACTTATTTTATCGACCCTGAAAGGATGAAAGGCAAAGTCGACATCGGTGGAATTTTAGCTCAGAAAGTAAAGAGGGGCGAAATGCTGCTAAATATTTTGTCTAGCATGCTAATGATTCAGTTAGTTCACCACTTTAGCTACATAAGTAATATTATTAATGCAAAGTATTTTAACCAGAGTGAAAAAGGAAAGGAAGAAGTTTGAAAGTTGTTACATTTATTAGCAATAAATGGTTTCCCTGTCAGTAGAGAAGACAGGCTATATGACATGTGTAAGATGTGCCACATATGAGAAAGATCAAAGACCATAATGAAATATATATAAGATGTGTCATACTGTGTAAGATGTAATACTATTTGAAATATAGGCAAGAAATAAAACTGTAATGAAATATATGTAAGATGTGTCGTACTGTGTAAGATACAAGACTGTATGTGTCATAATGCATGGTTGTGGGACTTGGCTATCAAATGTGGGTGAGCTAGGGAGGTGGGGGAGAAATGAAAGAGCTATAGGCATCTCCATTCTCCCTCAGCATGAACAATTCATTAAATAAAGCCTAGCTATTTCACTAACACCCAGGTTAATCCTCTCTACCAGGTGTGGCATATATATTTACCAACTATTCAAACATAATAATTTACCCATTATTCAAGCATAAATTGTTTACTCATGATTAAATATGGCAATTCAAACAAATTGTAAGACTGGAAATAGCTGGAAAAAAGAATTGTGAGGTGATAAAACAGTTGAGGAAAGATTAAGAGCTATGATGAAAGTAAAAGATGACCATTTTGAATTGTAAATATATGTAACATATTGTCAATAAATATAACAATCAACTTGTAAATTTTCATTAACCAAAACCTAAAACAATTCATTTTATAATAAAATGAGGGGTAAATATATATATATGCCACACCCGATAAAACTTCTGCTCCATCCATTTTGGATAGTCAAAAGATGACATTTCTAATTTCAGTTGGCAACCCATTATATTACTCATTATAACTTTACTCTTTTACTTGTTTCAGTCATTCGACTGCGGCCATGCTGGAGCACCACCTTTTAGTCGAGCAAATCGACCCCAGGACTTATTCTTTGGAAGCCTAGTCTTATTCTGTCTCTCTTGCCGAAACGCTAAGTTACGGGGACGTAAACACACCACCATCGGTTGTCAAGCGATGCTGGGGGGACAAACACAGATACACAAACATACACACACACATATATACAAATATATACATATATACGACGGGCTTCTTTCAGTTTCCGTCTACCAAATCCACTCACAAGGCTTTGGTTGGCCCGAGGCTATAGAAGAAGACACTTGCTCAAGGTGCCATTCAGTGGGACTGAATCCAGAACCATGTGGTTGGTAAGCAAGCTACTTACCACACAGCCACTCCTATGCCTATACAATGAAAATAACTTTATACAATTTTCAAATTTATTTAATTTATTGATTTTTGGTTCATTTTTGCTTGCAGTTTTTTGTTTTATTCTAAAGGAATTCTTTGTTAAAATTGCAGTGTGAATCAACAAACTTTGAAGAGTGGACACTTGATGGCTACTCATTCTTAATATTGCAACAGTCTAGAAGAAAGTGATCAAAGTTGTATCAACTAGTCTAGCTATAAGTAACTTGTGTGTGGTGTAGAAGGTTATACACACACAGATATTACATATATACACATATTCATTTATATACTAATGTATATACACATTATGCACTCACATTATGGACTCACATTTCTTTTAGACACGAGTATGTCTGTCCTTACACACTCACACCCACTTATACATAACTATTTTGTTCTCCATCGCTTTCTCTCTCTCCATCCACTTCCTGTACACATGCATACCTCCATCCATATACACTCACCTTCTCACACACATGCAAAAATATCCTATATAATGATTTTCTTTCTGATTTGTCATTTATTTGTTTCATTAAAAGATGATAGCGAAATCCTTGTCTTATGTTGTGGCATTGGAACAACCATTAATATCATTTAAACTGGCACAACAATGATAAGAACAGACAGACAGATTATGGTGGTTAAGAAATTTTGTGAAAAAAAAGAAGTTTTGAATACAAAACAAAAATATCATCGATAACGAAAAATAAACAGGCTGGTGATTTCAGCCACATTTTGGAATTTGTTAACGGTCATCATTTAAGCCTGATCAAACCAAACCAGATGAGAGGAGATTAATTAAGATAGTTTTACCATTACAAATATATTTGCTTGAAACAAATTCATCCATTTAAACTTCCTTTTAAGTTGATTTGACAGTTTGGTATTATTTCTGATTTTCTTCTTTTAGTTAAATGTGAATGTACTCTCTCTCTCTCTTTCCCCCACATTCTCTCTCTAGTCACACACACATGTATGTATACACACACACACACACACACTATAATAGATGTATGTATACACTCTGATGCATGTATAACATTGATATCCTAATTCATTGGTTTTGTATTGTTTACAGCTTTACTGTAATGGAGCTAAGTTCAATATAGCAACTATAGGCATGTGGTTAAGAAGCTAGTCTCCCAAGCATGTGGTTTCCAGTTCTTCCCCACTGGGCAGCACTTTAAGTAAGTGTCTGCTACTATAACCCACCCTGGGTTCACCAAAACCTTTTGAGTAGATTTAGCTGATAAAAATTAAAAAAGAAACCTGCTGTAGATATATATATAGGATTTTACAACACCCATATAATATTCTTTTGTTCTTTTACTTGTTTCAGTCATTTGACTGCGGCCATGCTGGAGCACCGCCTTTAGTCGAATCAAATCGACCCCAGGACTTATTCTTTGTAAGCCTAGTACTTATTCTATCGGTCTCTTTTTGCCGAACCGATAAGTTACGGGGACCTAAACACACCACCATCGGTTGTCAAGCGATGTTGAGGGGACAAACACAGACACACAAACACACACACATACATATATATATATATATATATATATATATATATATATATATATATATATATATATATACATATATACGACGGGCTTCTTTCAGTTTCCGTCTACCAAATCCACTCAGAAGGCTTTGGTCGGGCCGAGGCTATAGTAGAAGACACTTGCCCAAGGTGCCACGCAGTGGGACTGAACCCCAAAATATTAAACTATGTGAAACGAAGGCATTTTTCTTCATCTATCTTTACGTATTTTCAACTCATAATTTTACCACGTGTTGTTTACTGAATCTCCAGTATTTTTGCTCCTTATATTTATATATATATATATATATATATATATACATACAAACAATATATGAGTATATGCATATATATGTACATGTATGTATATACCTTCATCCACATGTACATATAGATACATAACTGGGTACATGACGTGGTAAAAGAACATGGACAAAATGGTAAACAAGGTGCAACAAACAAGCAGGCCACATAGAAACATCCCCTTCATCAGCTGCCACCATTAAAACCCTGGCGTTTCGAAGAATTAAGGCAGTATGCATCGTTAAAATGGTTCCTCCCATGAACACAAATTAAATTGTTTTCATGGACGGTAGTGGCTGACGGAAAACAAGACAAGAAAACAAAACGGTGAAATACACACACACACAGAGGGTATGTCAGTTTTTTAGGACACCTACTTTAAGGGTTCTAACTTGCTTCTAATTTATTCTTTTACTTTAGTTTTCAGATAAATAATGTCCGACATCAGGATGACTCAGCAAATGAAAAGGTACACTGTAATCATTGCCTTAAATGTGCAGCGTAGTGATACAGATATAGCTCACTTGCTGAAAGTTGTTTGATCTGTGGTCAAAGTTTGAAAGGAGCTGGAAACTGCTGACAGGAATCCAATAACAGCAGCTAAACACAAAACACATGCGCAGGGTTCTAATACAATCAGAACATATAACATTGTATAAAAAGTTCAAGAAATTTTCAATAAAATCCTTGAGAAGTCAATTAAAAAAAGAATATATATATATATACATACATATATATATATATATATATATATATATATATATGGGGGGGAATATACGAAAAAACAACAACAGACGAGGACAGGTGGTGTAAATAACAAAAGGATGTATTAGTATGACGCTCGGGAATACGGAAAGTCTTTGACGTTTCGAGCTACGCTCTTCAACAGAAAGAATACAGAGACAAGGAGAAAAACACGGAGAAAAAAAATTGAATAGTGTTCAGTCAACGGTCAATCATAATAATGGCTGATCATAACAATGGCTGACCAGAAGTTAGAAATTCTTTTTTCAGGAGAGCTAAGAAAAGGTGGAGATAACAAACGGTGATCGAAGAACGAGGGGCTGTGTGTGGGAGATAGAATGCTGGTGATCTTGACGTATGTAGTGTGAAAATGGGGAAGGGAGAAAGGAGTTGGTCAGTTGTAGTGTGTGCGTGGTGTGATGCGAGGGTATTGGTGTGGTGTGATGTGAGGGTGTTGGGAGGTGGGGAAGGCATGGGTGGAGTGTGGGTTAGGCTGAGGGTGGGGTAGAGGTAGGGATCTGTGGGTAGGGTGGGGTATGTGGGTAGGGGTGGGTGGTGGGTGTAAGGAATTGGATGGGGTGGAGTGGGAAGGTAGAGTAGGAGTGTGTTGGGGTGTGGTGGGATGAGCTTATGAGGGGGTGTTGACGATGAAGGGGAAGGGGAAGGTGGATGTAAGAGAGGGGGAAGATGGGTATGGGAGGTGAGAGAAAGAGAGGAGAGAGGGTGGGTGTAAGAGAGGGAAGGTGGATTGAGAGAGGGGGAAGGTGGGTATGGGGGGGAGAAAGAGTGGGAAGGTGGGTATGGGGGGTGAAAGAGAGGAAGAGAAAGAGAGTGAGAGAGAAGAGAGTGAGAGAGAGGGAAGAGGGGTAAGGGGGGGAGAAAGAGAGGAAGAGAAAGAGAGTGAGAGAGAAGTGAGAGAGAGAGAGAGGGAAAGAGAGAAGAAAGTGAGAGAGAGAGAGAGGGAAAGAGAGAAGAGTGTAGAGAGTAAGAGTGAGAGAGAGTGAGAGAGAGGGAAAGAGAGAAGAGAGTGAGAGAGTAAGGGTGAGAGAGTAAGAGTGAGAGAGGGGGAGTACGAGAGAAGAGAGTGAGAGAGAGTAAGAGAGAGGAGAGAAAGAGTAGGGGTGAAGAGAAGTGGGAGTGAAGAGAAGTAGGAAGAGAAGTAGGAGTGAAGAGAAGTAGGAAGAGAAGTAGGAGTGAATAGAAGTAGGAGTGAAGAGACGTACAAAGAAGTAGGAGTCTGAGCAGGAGGGGAGGTGGGGGAGGGGGAGAGATGGGTGGTAGGAGGGAGGGTGGGGGAGAGAGACAGGAGGAGGGGGTTAGATGAAGAGGGGAGTTGAGCCCATGTGGCGCAAAGGAGCGAAGAGAAAAGATTAATCCCTGTTCACGGCGCAAACGGGAGTCCGGATGGCCCCTGTGCATGGACAATACAAACACAGACAGGTGTTGCTGCAAGGAGTGGCCGGCAGAACGGAAGTGGCGTGACACCGGGGTGTCATTGCCAACGTTGATGTCTCGGAGGTGTTCCGCGAATCGGTCGGCCAGGCGGCGCCCCGTTTGTCCGATGTACAGAGAATGGCAGAGAGAGCAGGAGAGGCAATAGATGATGTTGGTAGAAGTGCAGGTGAAGGAGTCGGTGATGCGATAGGGTCGGTGATGGGTGCTGGTGAGGAGGGTGGTGTTAGAGAGGTAAGGGCAAGTGCGCCAGCGTGGGCGGGAGCAGGGGAACGAGCCAGGTTGGGAGGTTGGGTTGGGGAAGAAGCTGTGGACCAAGAGGTCCCGTAGGTTGTGGGCTCGTTTGAAGGAGGGGAGGGGTCGATTAGGGAAGATGTGGGAGGTGGAGGGGTCAGACTGGAGGCGCCGAAAAGCTCGGAGAATGGAGCGTTGGAGGGGTAGGGTGGTGGGATGGTAGGTGAGGGGAAAAGGGAGGCGGGAAACGGCAGGGCGGGTTCGGGGAGAGAGAGCAGATGCACGGTCCATAGAACGTGCTCTGGCAAAGGCGGTGTGGATGGTGGTGGGTGGATATCCACGCAGGCTAAAGTGGTGAGCCATGAGTTGAGACTGAGTCTCAAAGTCATGGCTGTCGCTAGAAAGTCTGCGTAGACGGAGGAATTGGGAATAGGGGATGGAAAGTTTTGTGTGTCTAGGGTGGGAGGAGGAGAAGTTGAGATAGGAGTGTGAGTCTGTGTGTTTGTAGTGGATGGAGGTGCTAAGGGCGGAGTGGAGGATGCTGACCGAAATGTCGAGAAAGGGGACAGAGGTGTCAGAGACAGTACAGGAGAAGTGGAGGGCAGGATGGAAAGACTGAACGAAAGAGAGGAACGAGTCAAGATGTTCGCGGGAGAGTGAGGTGGCACCGATACAGTCGTCGATATACCGACCGTATAGTTCGGGAGTAGGACCAGTGAAACTGGAGAATATTTGGGCCTCAACATAACCAACGAAGAGGTTCGCGTAGTTGGGGCCCATTCTCGTCCCCATGGCCACTCCCGAGAACATGCTGGTAGATATCTCCCGCGAACGAGAAGCAGTTGAGAGATAGGACAAGTTCGGCCAGACGAATGAGTGTGGAGGTGTCGGGTTGTGGGTTGGGGCGTTGGTCTAGAAAAAACCTTCAGGGCACGCAGCCCTCGTCGTGGGGGATCACTGTATAGAGGCTCTGGATGTCTAGAGTGAAGAGAAGCTTAGAAGGGCCGGGAGGGAAAGAGAAAGAGTTGAATAGACGAAGCGCGTGGTTAGTGTCATGAATGTGGGAAGGGAGAGAAGCCACTAGGGGGGCGAGGACACGGTCTAGGTATTTTGAGATAAGCTCGGTGGGGTAGTTGCAGGCGGAGACGATGGGGCGGCCAGTGTTGTTCGGTTTATGGATCTTGGGGAGGAAGTAAATGGTGGGGGTGCGTGGGGTGCGAACAATAAGGTTGGAGGCGGTGGCGGGGAGACGGGAGGAGAGGATGAGGTCATGGATAGTGGAGGACACAGTCTGTTGGTAGCTGGGCGTGGGGTCGGAGGGCAGAGGGCGGTAGAATGAGGTATCTCGAAGTTGACGGAGAGCTTCGGCCTTGTAGAGGTCCGCGCGCCATACCATCACGGCTCCACCCTTATCAGCCGGTTTTATGATGATGTCCGTGCGGCGTCGGAGGGATCGAAGGGCCGAGAGTTCGGCTGGGGAGATGTTGAGTCGAGAGGGACGCCTGGAAAAGTTTAACCGGCCCATAGCGCGTTGGCAGGCGCCCGCGAAAAGATCAACTGCTTGGAACTGGCCAGGAGCAGGCGTCCACTGGGATGGTCGTCGGCCCAGGTCAGTGAAGCAGTCCTCGTTGGGTGCGGGTGGTGTGTTATGGAAAAGCGCACCCAACCTAACGCGGCGCACAAAGCTGTGGACATCAGCACGGGTTTGAAATTCCTTGCAGGATGGAGTGAGTGGGATGAAGCGCAGACCCCCATTGAGGATGGAGCACTCCGCCTCAGAGAGAGGAAAATCTGGGGGAATGGTAACGACAGACTGAAGTGGAGAAGGGGTGGGTGGAATAGAAGTAGGAGGGGATGAAGTAGGGTTAGGAGGGGCGGTCGGGATGGTGGAGGGCTGGGAGGGAGCGGGTGGAGTGTGTGTGGGAGAGACAGGGTGGTTGGGTGTGGGTGGGGAATGCACATCAGGGAGGGAGAAGGGTGGTGGAGGGGTTGGGGTAGTGGCATCGGGTGTAGAGGAATGGAGGAGTGAGTGAAGTTTGCGGAGCTTAGTGTCGGTAAGAAATGCATGAAAGAAATGATTAAGTTGAATGATAAAGCGCAATGTATTGTGAGCATGGGAGGGTGACAGAGAGGAGAAAAATATGGAAAAGGCTGGAGGAAGAAGGCGGTCGATAGTGTGGATTTTAGAGAGATTGGAGCGAATGGTGGCCCGCGTAAGGCGGTAGGATGTGGTGCGGAGTATGGGTAGAATGGTGGTAGAAGAGTGGAGAGTGGGGTGGAAATGGAGGCGGAAACCCTTAGGGATGAGGCGGTGATGTAAGCAGCGACTGAGAAACGTAATATGACTAGAGAAACGAGTCTTCTTGGATATGAGTAAGGAGAGTCGTATAGTAGGTTGAAAGTATAGAGAGGGAAGTGTGCGGAGGTATAGTTTTAGGCGGTTGTGGAGAGTGAGTTGGAAAGATTTGTAGTCAGGCATGATGGAACGAGAGAGAAAAGAAAATTAGACGTGGGAAGGAGAATTACAAAAGGTGTGGTGGAAAAAAACAAGCGTGATGAGAAAATTGGACGTGGAAAAAAAGAAAAAAATTTTTTAACAGGTGTGGGGGAAAAAATAAAGGCATGAGGAGAAAAAACGAAAAAGGGGTTGTGAGAAGAAAATATATGCGAGGTGGGAGAAAAAAAAAGGCAAAAAGGAAGATGGGACAATAGGGAGAAAATGGGGTGACAGGGAGAGAAGAAACGAGAGGAGAAAAGAAATGGAAGGAGAAGAATACAAAGTAATAGGTGCAGATTAGAGAAGACAGATTAGGAACATCCAGAGTACGAAGAGACGGTAGGTGAAGGAAAGTAAAGGTAAAAAAAGATGATAAAGGAGGTTTACAAAAGTGGAAAAGTTCAAAAGTTTTTTAGACGTCGTGGTATATTGAAGCGATTTCCAATCAGAAGATGGGTCCAGTGTAATCTGTGGGTAGGAGAGGTGCAGCCGGAGGGTATAAAGTTCAGAATCAAACAGTCCAGAAAGAGTAGATCCAGAAGGAAAGAAGGTAGAATCCAAAAGTTCGTGTGATGAGAGGAGACAGGATTAGCTGGTGCGACCACGTGAGCGTGTATTATATGTGGGAGAATATAGGAAAAAACAACAGACGAGGACAGGTGGTGTAAATAACAAAAGGATGTATTAGTATGACGCTCGGGAATACGGAAAGTCTTTGACGTTTCGAGCTACGCTCTTCAACAGAAAGAATATGGAGACAAGGAGAAAAACACGGAGAAAAAAAATTGAATAGTGTTCAGTCAACGGTCAATCATAACAATGGCTGACCGGAAGTTAGAAATTCTTTTTTCAGGAGAGCTAAGAAAAGGGGGAGATAACAAACGGTGATCGAAGAACGAGGGGCTGTGTGTGGGAGATAGAATGCTGGTGATCTTGACGTATGTAGTGTGAAAATGGGGAAGGGAGAAAGGAGTTGGTCAGTTGTAGTGTGTGCGTGGTGTGATGCGAGGGTATTGGTGTGGTGTGATGTGAGGGTGTTGGGAGGTGGGGAAGGCATGGGTGGAGTGTGGGTTAGGCTGAGGGTGGGGTAGAGGTAGGGATCTGTGGGTAGGGTGGGGTATGTGGGTAGGGGTGGGTGGTGGGTGTAAGGAATTGGATGGGGTGGAGTGGGAAGGTAGAGTAGGAGTGTGTTGGGGTGTGGTGGGATGAGCTTATGAGGGGGTGTTGACGATGAAGGGGAAGGGGAAGGTGGATGTAAGAGAGGGGGAAGATGGGTATGGGAGGGGAGAGAAAGAGAGGAAGAGAAAGAGAGTGAGAATACATGTGCATACATATATATGTATATACATATGCATATATGGGTATAGGACATCAGAAAAACATTGAGAACATGAAATACAAAAACATGGAAAACGAACTTTTTTTGTGAACAACGAATGAAACAAATAGAAAACCAAGACAGGCAACATAAAGAACAATCCCTTCATCAGTTGTCCAAAGTTTTATCTACTCCGCATTTCAAGCATTAAGACAAGATGCATCTTCATTGAAACAGTTGCTCCCACAAAGCAAAATAAATAAAATTTGGGATTTGCAGAGGGTCAAAGTTGGTAACAAAAATAGGACAGTGGAAACAAATGGTAAGGGCTGTTAAGCCACAATGAGGTGAAGTGGTGAACACTGGAGAAACAAGCTTTGACAGGAGACAGACAAAAATGCATGCTATTCCTGCATTTGAACGAGAAGAAAGAAAGAAATTTGAGTTAGAAGAAAGATGGCTGCTGATCATGTGTGAGCAAAAGAAGGAAGAGTGAGGGAGAGAGAGGGACAGATACAGAACGGTGAAGAGGAGGAGAAGAATTAGAGAAAGGATGAGAGAGAAAAAAGGGGAGATAAAAAGAATATAGAAAGAGGAAGAGAGAGAAATAGAGATAGTGATAGAATAGTGTTGCATCAAGGAAAATAAGACAAGTTAGAAAATGCTGAAATAATTCTATCATGAAATATATTTTGTAATGGTTAGTACCAGTTTCTGTCTTTTTGACTTTTTCAACTAAGAGTAAAACAAAGGTGAATATTAATTAAGAAGAAAAACAATTAAATTGAAGAAAAAAGTTAAATGTAATGTTTTGTAAATATTTCCCTAGTCTTCAAATAGATGGGACATTTTCCTTTTTTCTGTATGTTGCTCTCTTTTTTTCTTTTGTAAAGGTTCATAAGGTGGGTGAGTAGTAGCAGGTATCAAAAATTGTGTTCATGGGTGCAAAGATATATTTGGTTCTGATGTTTGATGGTTTAAGCAGCAGCAGCAGAAAAAGAAGGTGAAGAAGAGGGAGGAGAAGAAGAAGAAGAAGAAGAAGAAGAAGAAGAAGAAGAAGAAGAATGAGAAAGTACATATGTATACACACATGTGTATATATATATATATATATATATATATATATATATATATATATATATAATTTTTCATAGAAAACTATGTAATCGTTACCAATGGACTTAGTTTAGAAAGCGACAGAAATAGAAATGAGCCATTTAACGGTAAATTTAAATATGGAAGAAATCTAGAAATACGGTATTGATCTCCAAATTTTGATTTTTTGTTTGATTTATTTATCTGTTTGTTTGTTCTAAAAGATTATTCCCCGAAGAAGTGTATGGCAACTTATATGTTTGACTTAAACTTGACGGTCAAGTATAGCTTTATACAGAAATGTTGACATAGGAATAAATTACATTGATAATGGATATTAGCATCAAATCTCTCTCTTAAATGTAAAAATTCAAAACTTTGGAGATATATATATATATATATATATATATATATATATATATATATATATATATATATATATAATGTTGATGTCATAAAAATCTATAAACATTTGAAAGAACGTGAAATGATTCCTTTTGGCAATGGATCTTGAAGCACATATAAATCGATAAATAACAGACTATAAATATTGGGTGAAAATTTCTTTTTTGGGATTAGGCAGCCTTCAATGTTTTCTATCCAAATAGGGTTTTGCAATCCAATATTTATATGCTATTATTTATCGCGTTATATGTGCTTCAAGATCCATTCCAAAAGAGGTGTGTGTGTGTGTCTGTGTGTATGTACATGCATGTGGGTATGTGTGATGTGTGCGTCTGTGTGTTCGTTTACAACTGCTGCTTGCTTATTGCAAAGTTGGGGTGTTTGCACTGTGTTCTGTTAGCATTGCCTTTGAAGTCTGTGTCATAAGAAATCCTTTATTTGAAAACAGGTAAAGGTTAGCAAGAACAGCATCAAGCTGTAAAATGGTGCCTAAAATGAACAAATTGTACACTCATAACCAACACACCAAACTTAGAAACACTGCCAGCCCTTCCTCCTACCACTTTTCAAATCAATCCCACCCTTCTCTCTTTTAGTAACTCATGCCTCACACCAGCCTTCACACAACTGTCTCTCTTGGCTGTTCTCTTTTCCAACTCCACCTGTCTCTCTACTTCACTCAACCTCTACTTTCATTTCTTCATCTACGTTTCTGTCTTTATCTTTTAACCTGTTTGCTTCACTTTCTCTTCCACCAATCATTAATTGCATTACTTTACTACTCAGTCAAAGAAGTCTTTGACTATAACTTAAGGGGCTTTATTTTTCCACTCTTCATCACAACCAAGCATGGTAAAGTCCTGAATATTTCTATATCTCGATTCTGTCTAATGTAAATAATGATTTTCGTCCTCTTGTCCATAATCTCAAATCATAATCTCTGATCATGAAAATATTAACTATGTATTAGTATCTGTGACAGTTAATTTTCCACGTTAAAATGGTAGAAGTTATGCAACAGGGCCTATGATTCCTAAAGGATTGAAGTATGAAGAAAGAGCAAATGGATCATTATAAGAAATGTTAACCTGTCTGGCAAAGGTAATTAGATTAACAGTTTATTGCTTAAAATTCAGTCAGGGACACATTATCTTATCGATTGACCATCTTTTTGTCTGTTATTCAACAAATGGTTATTAAATATCAACCCTCATGTTCTGCTTACTTTAATTTATCTTTATAGGCATTGGAATTAAACAAATAGACAGAGCAGCCAATATCCCTCACAGCACACCGTATCAGCATCTTAAAAAGTAAAATATAATATAGTCCTAGATACATGAAGATTAAAGCAGTTGGTATGGTCTTAGAACATCTTTGGTCATAAGTGTGTTCATTAATGGCTAACCTGTGGTTAAACAACTACAAGAACATTATTGTGAGAGAGAGAGAGAGAGAGAGAAATACTGAAGAGTATTTGGTCTGATGTTGTCTTCTCTAAATTCCTATTGGTAGTTGTTGTTGCCATAACCAGTGTTACATATGTAAGTTGTTGTTTTGCCATAGATCAGCCCTCAATGATCAAACCTTGTAGCCATGATCATTCTATTCTTTTGATATATCTAAGGACGACCTCATTCAATATATTCTTCCATTTTATGATAGTAGAATTGAATGATTTGAAGATTTGGTTGTATTTCAAGCAAATGAAGAAACCACTATAAAATTCCTTTGTTAGCTTCTGTAATCAGAAACACTACATCTTCAGCAAATTCAAAACTAACTTAATTAGTTATCATTATTGTTATATAACCCTGATTGGACATACTAAATGTGATGAAGTGATATAGATGGAAACTGGTTCATTTTGAGCCAGAGTTTGTTGTTTAATATTCAACATGTTAATGGTATTATCGAATACTTTGCAGTCAATTTTACTGCTTATCCCTTCATGGTTAATTAGTATTAATGAACTGACTTTGATTGAATCAACTGTACAATTATTGCTCTGGCATCAAGGTAAATCAGTATTAATAGTATGGTGAGTGTTGGATTGGTAGAGAATCAGACAAATTGCCTTGTGATGGTTACAACCCTTCACTTTCCTAGTTCAAACTCTGCCAAGATTAATTTGATCAATCATCCTTTCAAAGTGATGAAATAAAGTTCCACTCAAATACTGGATCAATATAATCATGTTTAGTTCATGGTTGGATTAAGACCTATAGAGGTACTAAGTACTTAAAAAATTTTGGTACCTCCATAATTCAAATTATAAAGAATAACAAAGCATAAAATATATTTTAATTTTACATCAAAATGAAAGAAGACTAACAGTAAGATGGAAAATAATGTTCATTTTTGTATACCTCCACTTTATTTATATTTGGAAATTTTCTCCTACTTTTTTAATTACAAAGTCTTTAATCAGGTCCTTACTATGATACCGTGAACACCATAAAACTGTTTACATTTCTGTGGTGCCCTACTTCCCTTAATACCTTTAGCACATTGCTTATTTTGTTTAACTGTTAATCCAGCACTGGCTTAGGCCTCCTTCAAAACAATTTTTGATCTTATGTGTATATTAGAAAGCAATATTTAAGAATGCTAATTGCTAACTACTTGAAGTAACATGGTGACATTGTGACCATATTTAGGTGAGATCCCAATGCAATCATCAGTAAACTTCTTAGACAAAGATGCATAAGAAAGTAATACAATTTTTATTTGCATTATTTATTGACTCAACCCTTTATATACGGGGGTAAGTCAAAAACTAATGCATCTGACAAGCAGCTGATGTATCACAGACTCAAATCCTAATACTTCATTGTAAAATTGAACATTTGCAACAAAATGCTAAATGATTCACCTGACTGTTATTAGTGATTTGGTAACAGATTATCTTTTAATGTGACCCAAATTACACAGATAGATTTGGTTTTGAATTATTTCCTGTCTGTTTCGTACAAAGAACCCAAACCTGACCACTGAGTCATTAAACAGACTTGTTGCACCAGTTTTAATTTCTTTCTTTTCACTTCATTATATTTCATTTCCTCTGTAAAACTTAAACCTGCCACTTCAGTAAATCAAACTATAATCATTGTTACCATAATCACTAAAGTTATTATTATTATCATCATCTTTATCTGATGTTAATTCTTTATTTTATACACACACACACACGCACACATTTCATAAAACTGTCAAGGAATATCTGTTTGTACAACTGAAGAAAAATGGCAGAACATAAAAGGATTCGAGGTGCACAGTTTCAGTTTGTTGTTATTTTTCAAACAAATGCCAACTTTCTGCCACTTGGAAATTTTATTTATTTTATATCATTTCTGCTTTTTTCTTTTTTTTTTCTTTTCTATTTTTTTACTGTCAGTTAAATTAAATATTCTCTTTGAAAATTTTTTTTCTGTTGTGTCTGGAATCCTTCAGTCTGCTATAAATCAAAATCTTTGTCTGATATCCCATGATTGTAGTATTTGTTTGTCAATTTCTCTGTTTGTTGTTGTTGCTGTTGTTTTCACTACAAGACTTCCCAC
This sequence comes from Octopus bimaculoides, assembly GCF_046866305.1. Classification (NCBI taxonomy): domain Eukaryota; kingdom Metazoa; phylum Mollusca; class Cephalopoda; order Octopoda; family Octopodidae; genus Octopus; species Octopus bimaculoides. The sequence continues at coordinate 33,219,751 of NC_142937.1, forward strand.
TGTAATGTTAGATTTATAACTATTGTTCTTGTTGCTTTTATGGCAGTGAATTGACTAGAACTGTGTGTGGAATATTTATTTCATTTTATAAGAAGAGAAAGGTAACAATGGCCTGGAAGTAAAGACTAATAACTAAAAGAGACTTCAGCAGATAACACATATGTGACCAGTACTGATGTCCTTCACTAAGACATATATATATATATATATATATATATATATATATATATATATATATATATATATATACACATGCTCACACACATACATAATGTTTCTCTGATATATATTTACATGTGTGTGCATGCCTATTTATGAATGCTTACAAAACTATGCCAAGCTTTGGGGAAGGACGAAGATGTTACTGTTTGTAGCTCACCTCACCTATAAGTGGTGATGTTATCATTTGTGATTGTGCCGCAAATGGTGGAAGTTTGCTGACATTTTCTGTCCACAAACATAATCCACTATCACTGCTTTTAGATTCAACTGGAATAATAAAAAAACTACTTCAGTTGATAAACAGATAAAAATTGATTACAGAAAGTGTATCTGACAGTAAAAAATCTTGCCTCAACATTGACTTCTGTTTAAGCCAGGCTAGCATGGGAAAACAGACATTTAACCTCTTGCAGATGGGGAGTGGTACTGACCATATCGAAATACTGTGTGTGAGCATGCAATATCTCACTCTGTGTGGTACCATGTTTTCTAATATACCACACTGAGAAGACTCTGTAAATACTCTGTAAATACTCTGTAAAATTCCTTATATGGAAAATTATGTACTTACTGAATGGCCTAATACCAGTACACAGCACAGACTGTCAGTACTAAATCCATCTGCAAGGGGTTAATTAAATGAACAATTAAACAAAAACGTATACACTTTTATCTGAAAGAGTTTTCACAGTTTTCATCAACCAAGTTTTCTTCACAAGGATTTGGCCAGCTTGAGGCTATGATAGAAGACACTTGATAATTTATAGTAGGGTGGTGAGCTGGCAGGATTGTTAGCATGCCACGTGAAATGCTCAGCGGTATTTCGTCTGCTGTTAGGTTTTGAGTTTGAATTCCACCAAGGGCAACTTTGCCTTTCATCCTTTTGGGGTTGATAAAATTAGTACCAGTTTCATACTGGGGTCGATGTAATTGACTTAATCCCTTCTCCCATAATTTGAGGCCTTGTACTTTCATTAGAAAAGATTTATTAAAGTTGAAAAAGTGTGACACACTGACATTCACATTTATTATATTAGACATGTTTAATTTGGAGGAAACTTTATTTCAGTTAAAGTGTATTTTATATATATGTGTGTGTGTATTAAAGAAAGCAAAATACAAAGCAAAAATTATAGTGTTCAGTATGTTGGCGACAGGAATTTCTGTCAAAGGGACATAGTTAAACAAAGTTGTACATCATCTCCCTCTTTCTCTCACATATCCACTCTTTCGCTCTCTCTTTTATTATTACTCCTACTGCCACCATCAACACTACTACTTTTAATAAAATATCATCAACTCTCCCTAAATTTCTTTGTCTCTCTTTCTTTCCCCCTCTTTTTCTTTCTCTCTCTCTCTCTGTCTTCCCCATCACCATCTCTATGCCTGCTATTACTCTCACCCCATCATGAGGAATAGTAAGAGTGTCACTGAATAGTGAGAAAGGGGGTCTAAGTGTGACACACCGACACACAGAAATTAGTTTTCACATTTATTATATAAGAAACAATGTTTATCTTGAAATGACAAGATCATTTTCCAATGAACGTTTTCTAAAATTTGCATACAAATCCAAAAACTTTCTTGAAAAATGCATGAACAAAACATTTGGTTCTGAAGTAATCTTGGGGCAAAACACAGAACATTAAAAAATATGTAGATTTAAATACTATGGAAGATAAAAAAATGTTTTATTCTTTATTTCACATTTAAATTTGTTTATATTTATAAATTATTCAGATATTTTGCTTTATACACTGGACTGTTAATTTATATAATGTTTGAAATATACTACCACATAGACATATACACATACTTATATAAACTTCTGCTTTCAAATGACTTCATTTGGTAGAATAGGCCATATGCAAATAAAAAGGATAGGAGGTTTCCCATCTGGTTGTCTTATGCCTTTACCAAATGAAAAGCCAAATTTTAGCAACCAGACTAGTCTGGGTGTCTTGGATAGTTTGTTTCTCTCTGTGTGCATGTGTATAAAATTTAAACAGACAAGTGCATTATATGTCTCACTTGAATGTTTCACTAAGACATTTTCTTGTGATGTAACATAGCACATTCAGTTATCTAAAACATGCAACATTTATAAGATCTTAGAGATGTTGCATGTCATATATAACTGAATCTAAGATGTTGCATCACAATAAAATGTCTAAATGAAACAATGTAGCAGACCACATAATCCATTCATCTATTTTTATTATATTATGCTTAGAACTGAACCATGCTTAAAATTCCACTCTATTTTGGATACTCTTGGATTTGCATATTACAAAAACACTTCAATGATGAACTTTACACTAATTAAATAAATTGTTTGTCTGATGATCGGTGTCATATTGTCTAATCCTTTAGTGGGCTTAACTTTGAAATACCTCAATCTTTAAATAAATCCCTTCATTCTATATACACATCATTTTCACTTATGCTATTGTGGTGTGGGCTAAATGAGATTTATTGAGGTGGTATTCTGTGGTTGGATGATCTTCCTGCCACTAATCCTTTCCTGTTTATAAAATAAGGAATTGTTTTATCCCATGTTCTCACAAGACACAGAGCCACAGAATGAGCTGTTTAAATGTGCTGTTTCTAAACACATCATTTTTTTTTTAAAGTAAAAATGTCCCCCACCCCCGCCATATATATATATATATATGTATGTATGTATTCAGCATGTGCTGTTGGTGATGTTGTTTCCTTCTTTGAACTTTTCTATTTCTCTTTTCCGACAAAGAGCTATGCATCAAATGTCAAAAACTCTCTCTTTTTACTGAACGTCAAACTAATACATTCCTTGTGCACATCCTCTTGTTGTCTGTTAATTTTATTAATCATTTATTTGAATTGACTATATGTGTGTGTATATATATATATATATATATATATATATATATATATATATATATATATATATATAGGCGCAGGAGTGGCTGTGTGGTAAGTATATGTGTATATATATATATATATACATAGGCAATGGAGTGGCTGTGTGGTAAGTAGCTTGCTTACCAACCACATGTTTCTGGGGTCAGTCCCACTGCGTGATACCTTGGGCAAGTGTCTTCTACTATAGCCTTGGGCTGACCAAAGCCTTGTGAGTGGATTTGGTAGACGGAAACTGAAAGAAGCCCGTTGTATATATGTGTATATATATATATATGTGTGTTTGTGTGTCTGTGTTTGTCCCCCCCACCATCGCTTGACAACCGATGCTGGTGTGTTTACGTCCGTGTAACTTAGTGGTTCGACAAAAGAGACCGATAGAATAAGTACTAGGCTTACAAAGAATATGTCCCGGGGTTGATTTGCTTGACTAAAGGCGGTGCTCCAGCATGGCCACAGTCAAATAACTGAAACAAATAAAAGAGTATATATATATATATATATATATATATATATATATATATATAAAATAAGGTTCAATACAGTTTCTATTTACCAATTCCAAGATGCCCCTTAATTCAATTTTTGAGTGAATAATCAATCTACTCATTCAGATCTGTTCTTGGTGTGATCTTCCTGTCATTTATCTATATACAATGTTTCTTGAATTAAACAACCCCATGTATTTGTTTTTATTATAATAAATATCAAATAAGATAGTTTTTGCAGGCATTTCTACTTGGTTGAATGTCCAAGGAGATCTCCCTTCATTGGCTTGTTAATATTTCTGTTTGTCAATATATGTCTATAGATATGTTGATCTGTCGATATATTGATATGTGCATCGATATCTGTCAATCTGTTCATATATTGATAGGTATTTTGATTATCTATCAACACAATAATTATCTACCTGACTATCAGTTATTATATCAATATCTGGATATTTATCAATTGACAGTTTTCTAGATATTCATCAATATTAATAAATTTTTGTCTATAAATATATCAATATCTCTATAATTTTTATTTAACTTTCTGTCAATGACTATATATCTTAATATTTATCAATATAATGATATCTTATTTAATTATCCTATCAGTTCATGTGTTGATATACCAATATCTTTTATTCCAAAAGTCTCCACCTCCAAACATTGCTGCATTTCTCTATGGTAATGGTTTGGTATCATTACAAACTTCTCACAATTTTAGACTTGGATTTTGAATTTTGCAGTTTCCTATTTTTGCGTATCCATATCATTTGTATGTTTTGTGAATTTGTAATTTTGCATTCCAAATGCCGGGTCTCTGAATTCTGTATTTAACATATTTAAACTATTGAATATTTCTTACATAAGTATAAAACCACCATCCACTACACACACATACATATATATACAGACAGGTGCACACAGACACACACTCACACACACACACACAAGTTTTCATCCAAAATATTATCCTTTATTTTTACTTCTTTCAGTTATTGGACTGAAGGGTTTAGCCAAACAAATCGACTCTAATATTTATTCAACTGATTCCTTTCTCCAAACTGCTAAGTCACGGGAACATAAATAAACCAACATCAATTGTCAAGTGATGATCAGGGGACAAATACAAAGACAAACATGCAGCAGGTTTCCACACGGTTTCCATCCACCAAATCAATTCACAAGACTTTGGTCAGCCTGGAGTTATAAAAGAAGACACTTATTCAAAGTGTCCAGCAGTGGGAGATGAAAGGTGCCATAAACTGAGGTAACTATGGTAGTGACAAAGTGCCAGAACATGTACTCATGGTGACATGTTGAAGAAGGCAAACAGTAGAAAGCTTGAAGACAAGAGAATTACCAAGAGTGCATAAGGTTACAAGAGAGGGAGAGATGGATATGTGTGTGTGTGTGTGTGTGTGTGTGTGTTTATAAAGTGAGGGTGCCTGGCTCAGTGGCTAGAGCATCATGTTCACAATCATGTGGTAGTGAGTTTGATTCCCAGACCGGGCTGTGTGTTGTGTTCTTGAGCAAGACACTTTATTTCATGTTGCTCCAGTTCTCTTAGCTGTAGAAATCAGTTGTGATGTCACTGGTGCCAAGCTGTATCGTCTTTTGCCTTTCTCTTGGATAACATTGGTAGTGTGGAGAGGGGAGGCTGGTATGCACAGGTGACTGCTGGTCTTGCATAGACAGCCTTGCCCAGACTTGTGCCTTGGAGAGTAACTTTCTAGGTGTAATCCCATGGTCATTCATGACCGAAGGGGTTCTTGAGATATATATATATATATGTGTGTGTGTGTGTGTGTGTGTGTGTGTGTGTGTGTCTGTGTATATGTATATATAAATATATATATTTATTAATTTATATAAGGGCATTCATGTATAGAGATGCCCTTATATAAATTAATAAATATATTTATAGAGAATAAATGATGGATTTTTCCCTTATGAGGTTTTTTCATGCTAACTACTTGATAAATTCTTACAAAGACTTTATCCTATTATTGAATTATATACACACACACACATATATACATATATATATAAATAGATATATATCTATATGTCTAGGTATATATACATATATATATGTGTGTGTGTGTGTGTGTGTGTATATATATAAATTTATATCTATATGTACATAAGTATGTATGTATGTATGCATATATATATATATATATATATATATATATATATATATATATATATATATATATTTCTAGATATATATGTATGTGTGTGTGTGTGCATATATATATATATATATACACACATGTAAAACTGCCCTCTGTCGATATATTGATGTCATTCATTGCCAATGTGGTTTTAAACTGATATTTATATTGTTATACCAATATTTACTAATCTATTAGAATAAATATTGATATTTGGTAGAATAAGCTAGAAATTTATTTTAAAGAATTTATCTGTTTGCTTTAACTACCAGAATAGTTTAGATATATCCGCAATACACTTTTACCAAATACATCAGAATGTGTGTGTGTGTGTGTGTGTGTGTGTGTATGTGTGTTATAGCAAAGCTAATTCATCTCTGAAGTTGTTTAGTATCTATCTCTAGCGATGGTCTCAGTCTGACTCTGATTATAGTCTCAGCCAACCATTATAAAATTTACAAGTATTATGTTTGATCCCAATGTTCCAATACTATATTATTTAGACCCCGTGTAATCTGTGATCAACCTCCTTAGATCTATGTTGAGCATTATAATAAATTGTGTAATATTTCATCTGTGAAATCAAACCCATTCAGCACAAATTTGACCCCTTAATTCTATGTACTTCCTACCAGTGTATTTCTTCTGTCAGATTCCTCCTGTTCCATCAAATGTCAGAGATTTCCCTCTTAAGAATATATAATCTGGTTGGTGTTAGGAAGGGCATCCAGCCATAAAAACCCTGCCAAAACAGACATAGAAGTGTGGTGCATGATCCTGCCTGGCTGGCTCCTACCTGGCTGGCTCCTGCCTCGCTGGCTCCTGTCAAACTGTCCAACTGATGCCAGCATGGAAGGTGGACATTAAGCGATAATGATGCTGCTGCTGCTGATGATGATGATTGATATTATCTCATCTCTAAATCATCATTCATTGCTGCTGCCACTACTGTTGTTGTCCTCATCATAATTTTTCTAGGCTGACATGGTTTTATAGGACAGCCATCTGTATTGTAATGAAGAAAATGTACCAAAGTTATCAACCAGAATAAGTCTTCTTTATTCCAAAATATGGCCGTAAGTTAGGTTTTTGAAACAATCATTGATAGGGTTATTGTGTTAGAAGCCAATAAGTAATACCGACTTATAAAGTGATTCCAGTTTATATTGCTACAGATGTCATAATCATATGACATTTTCAATAGGAAGAGTAAACTTAATCATCAGTGAACAAATTTTTGTTGTCAGAAAGGCAATATACAGCAATGTTACTGTGGCATGTGTACTTCAGAGACACATAGTTCATGCTTGTCATCTCACTATATCCCTGATATACATAGTAATAATGACACTTTGCCAATGGTTCAAGAGAGGGAGTCAAAGAGAAAAAAATGAAAGCTGGTTGTCCAGTGCAGCAATCATTCAGTAAAGTCCAAATTCAATGCAATGCAATTCAGGATTCTAACTTCAAGCCACAAACACCCAAACACATGGTGGACTTTTAGTTGTTTTAGTCAGAGTAAGAAACACATCGGTAATAATCAAATGCTGTCACTTCCATAGTTTCTTCACATGGAAGGCATAATATTGGTTTCAAATTTTGGCACAAGGCCAGCAATTTTAGGGGATGGAAGAAGTTGATTACATTGACCCCAGTGTTCAACTGGTACTTATTTGATCGACCCTGAAAGGATGAAAGGCAAAGTTGAACTTGGTGGAATTTGAACTCAGAATGTAAAAACGGACAGAACGCCCCTAAATATTTTGCCTGGCATGCTAACAATTCTGCCAGCTCACCACCTAAGGAAGGAATAATACTGAGGGGAGCAGTCACGTGGTTTAGTCACAAATCTCTAGAAACTTGCATGGTTGCATCTTCTGTTGATGCAATGTTTAAGAGGTGTAATCTTGGTCATCTTGGAAAAGGAAGGATGAACGAATGTGTGTATCTTTCCCTTCTTCCTTCCAGTCTTAACCTACCATATTAAATAAGGAAAGGTCCCATTAGATAATGGAGTCACTCCTCATGTCTCTTAAAAGAAAATAGGATGGTCATAGACGAAATAACTTTTATCATGTCTGCTGGTTTAGGGGTGACCTGAGGCTAAATAGCAATAACCATCCTCCCGAACAAAGGCAAAAGATTATACCATCACCATCGTCTTCATCGTCATAGTCACAACAAACACCCTGCACTCATCATCCAACACCCACAAAATAAACAATAAGCTGAAGATTTCTGATTGTGTAAGTGAATTGTGATCAAAGAGAATGTCACAGATGAGGTTAATGAATGAAAGATGCGGTGGGGGAGAGTGAGAGTGATGTAAGGGTGGGGGTTAAAGTGTGAGAGAGGAAGGTGGGTAGGGGTGGGGTGAAAAAGGTAGCTGTGTGTGGGTGTAGGGGTGGAGCAAAAAAAAAGAGGAAGATGTGTGGTGGGTGGAGTGAGATAACCAGAATTAAGTGAATGTCTGAAATGTATTGAGAATTCAGACTAAACCAACTTGTTTTGACAGCTATCACTCAGTTTATACACAGCGCAACCCCCTGCCTGTTGCACACACACACACACATACACTGCAATATACAGCTGCACACATACACTAATACTCACACTAACGAAATACGCATATACACACACCAATAAAGTACACACACACACATATATACATAAACATTGAAATATCATATCATTCATTTATCAAAATTATTAATTTCTGATATTATATTTCAATAGATCAATGAAAATCATTGAGACATTAAGGCTGAGACTAAATATATTTATTATTCTCTGATTGTCTGTCTGTTTGTCCTGCCTCCCATTAATTTTTGGTGTTCTAAACTTGTTAACTTTGTATTATGCCTCATCCTAACTCACCCCTTTACACAACTAAATCTGTTTTGCTGTCTGAAACCCCATTCTATACCAAACTGTTTCTATTTTTACTTCCACCGTAACCCCTAAATTCTTAATCATTAAACAGATGGGCAGTTTTGTAACTCCATTATATGCCTTCTTCCAATCAGAGATTGGAAGAAACAGATGTAATGCTTCTATTCATCAATAAATAAGAAAACACCGTCTGAACCAGGTGTAGTAAGCCTCAATCCATCTGTTGCTGTTTGTGTGTGTGTGTATATATATATATATATATATATATATGTGTGTGTGTGTGTTTGTGTATTTGTCCCCCCAACATTGCTTGACAACCAATGTTGGTGTGTTTACATCCCCATAACTTAGTGGTTTAGTGAAAGTGATGATAGAATAAGTGCTAGGCTTACAAAGAATAAGTCCTGGGGTCGATTTGCTCGACTAAAGGCGGTGCTCCATCATGGCCACAGTCAAGTAAAAAACAAATAAAAAGAAAAAATACTATATATACAAGTGTGTGTGTGTGATTATATAAGGTATGACTGCATGGTAAGAAGTCTGCTTCCAAACCACATAGTTCTGAGTTCAATCCCATTATGTGTTGTGTGGCACATTGGGCGAGTGTTTTCTACAATAGTCCAAGGCCAACATAAGTCTTATGAGTGAACATGGTAGACAGAAAGTGAAAGTAGCCAATTATATATATATATATATATATATATATATATATATATATATATATGTATGTATGTGTATGTATGAGTGTGTTCCTGTTATGATGTATGATAATTGTAAATGAATGTCACTGTGATGCCAGTGGTCTTCTTTGTTTTCAATCTTCTATGAAAATATGTCTGGTCATATGAAAATATTCTTTTCTACTCTAGACACAAGGCCCGAGATTGGGGAGGTGGCCCAGTTGATTAGATCGACTCCAGTACGCAACTGGTACTTAATTTATCGATCCTGAAAGGATGAAAGGCAAAGTCAACCTCGGTGGAATTTGAACTTGAAATTAAAGACAGAGGAAATAACGCTAAGCATTTTGCCTGGTGGGCTAACGTTTCTGCATTACATTACTTGGAAACAGGTAAGGGTTAGTGACAGGAAAGGTATCCAACCAATGAAAATCTGCTACAACAAATTCTGTCCAACCCATACGAGCAAGGAAAAGTGGATGTTAAAACAATGATGATGATGATATACAACACTCACACATCCAAGCACTGCCTAAGAGTTTATTTGGGTTTCCCACTCAATAATATTGATTCTCCTCTCTTGATGTTCTATGACTTGTTAATGACAGCATTTCTTACAGTTTCTTTTGCTGTCTAATTATTAAAGTTTTATTGTAACGCCTTTTGTTGTTGTTGCTAATGCTGTTGCTTCATGTGTTTCTCATGTTTACTTGTGAAATACAATTATTGATACTATATTGGGAAATAAAAACTTTTTGCCAAGACTGCTGTGAACAATGTGGCCATTGTTATATTTTGAGTTCAATGTAGAACTTAGTTCTGAAGAAAAACCATGAAATATTTCAACTAACAATCACATGACCTATTCATACATTGTTACAGTGATGCATGATTAGAATGTTTTACAAACAACTGCTTACATCAAAGAGGACATGAATAATATAAATAGAAAAGATTCTAACACAGCCAGACATTGTATTATCAATGCAATTACTTAATAACTTGCATGAAATATCTAACAAAATGTTTTTCAATTCATTCATAAGTTCATTGGAAATCTACATTTGGACTTGTTTCTCCATTGGCACCAATTCTAATGTACATCAGATTTCTTTTACAATGTTTACAATGAATTTTACTCACTAAATTCTAGCATTCTTTGAAACTGGGTTTGTTTCTTTCTTACAAGTTCAAGTCTGCCTGTAAGTGGTAAGTTTTATCTTGATTTGGTCTATCATAATTCTATAATCCATTTTTGTTTTGAGTATGGTTCTAACTTAGCTGTCTCTTGCAATTGGATATGATGTAGTAGCTTATAACATACTTTTACTAACTGCTTTATGTTCCTCTGTAGATGTGAGCAGATATGAACATACTCTTGAATCTTCCATACTTAACCCAGCAGAACACTAAAGATGTAACAGCTAGAGGGAGAGAGCTGCTACTCATCTTTAACTGCCTGGAGCAATGTGAAATGAAGCACTTTGCTCAATGACACAATATCTTACATGGAACATTAATCAAAGTCACAACATTAGTATATTTATACACATCCATTTCTGCTTGATTTTAATTGTGGTTAATGTTAATATTTTGTTCAGTTTATATATCTAAGTTACTAAAGTGTTTGTCTATATCTGAATTCATGACATTATTTAGTTTAATCTTGGTCAATTTTAAAATCAAATTCCCTCAAGTTTGACACTAACATTCTGCTCTCTAGATGTTACTGATTAACTAATGAAGTCCAAATTTCTAAAGGACTGTAATGGGGTAACCCTTAGCTCTGTCATCATTACATTGAGTAAGTGATGTAAAATTTCCCTTTATCTGTATCACTTGTTTATTCTACATAACCTTATTAGAAGATAAGATACCTATTCCTAACAACAACTAGATGAACTGAAGCATCTAGAATTAAGTGTACTTTTTAAATTTAAACAATGGAAAGAACACTAATGATTAGGGGGTCAAATACTCAATCTTTGGTATAACCTTGTGTGCACATATATATCTTACATATGTGTTATATCTCCATGTATGTGTGTCATATTTGTGCTCATCTGTGTGTCTACATATGCATGCATGTACACACATGGGCACTCATATACATGCATACCTGTGTGTGTGTGTGTGTGCATGCATTATGATCTGTATTTAGTATCATAAGGTAAGTTAACTGCCTTCACTTCTGGATATAATACTTATGGAAGTTCTGGTATCTCTTCTTGACAGTTAAGATTCAGGAAGAGCATCTGACCATAGAGAATCTGTTGCAACAAATTCTATCCAACCCATGCAAATATGGAAAAGTAGATGATGGTGACTGGAATTGAATTAAAATTGTCTATGCTGGAAGTCCTGTATAATAAATACCCTGTCAATCATTTTGGCTTTGCATATTTTATGGGGAAGAGGAGAGAAAGAAAGAGAGAGAAAGAGAGAGAGGGAGAGCAAGATATATATATATATATATATATATATATATATATATATATATATATATATATATATATATATACATATACAGAGAGAGAGAGAGAGGGATGTGATAATTTACTCCAGAACATCACAAGAATTCAAAAATTGTCTTTACAAATGGGACTTTGAAATGGCAAGTTTCTGTAATGAATTCAGAATCCCAGAGGCTGCAACAATAAAGAGTTTTAACTACGGAGCACAGTGTCATAAGTTCAAACCTTATTCTCAGAGCATTTGGATGATAACCTGGAGCAGAAAACAAACTCTGCTTCATCCATTTTGCTTGACTGACAAAAGGCAGTTTCCATTTCTTCATCATAGTTTTAGGGAATGTCATTCAGATGCGAAAAACAATTACCACATCACCACAACTCTCCTATCCTTATGAGAATGAAAAGAAATGAATTTTACGCCCACTTTTTCATGCTTGTTTCCAAGTACAGTAATATTTCCCCAAAACCAGACATGTTTCCATGGCAGATTAAGTGATGTTCATTAACAACTCTCATATAGTGTTGTGGCAAAGTGATAGTAACACACACACACACACACACACACACACACACACACACACACATGCATGTGATGGCTCCTTTCAGCATATGTCTACCAAATTCACTCACAAGACTTGTTATAGAAGGCACTTTCCCAAACTGCTACACAAAGGGATTGAACCTGAGACTATGTGGTAAGGAAACAAACCTTTGTGCCACATAGCAACGTCTGTAAAATAAAAAAATATTCTTCAATGTCTTTATTTAGTAATTTTATATCATAATTTGTAAAGAGCAGCATCTTTGGTTACATGATTCTGACTGGGACCTCTTACTGATTCACAAGCTCTCTGATGGGAACAGTGACATGGGAGTGTCTGAAACATGGTACAGAACAAATATTTTCAAGACATAATGAAAATCACTATATTTTTAAGTTGTAATTTTTCGGATAGCATATATGCCAATTTATAAAGGATAACCAACGGTAGAAATACCAGTGGTATGTTTTGATTTATTCAATTTATTCAGTACTTTTGTGGCACATTTGACAACAACTACCACTAATACAACAACAACTATAATTGCTACTACTGCTTGAGTAATTTTGTTGATTTCCTAGGTCAACCAAAGAACTACCAATTGATAATTTAGAACCATAGCAAATCATCTGAATTTCTACCTCACTCTTCACTCACAGTCTCTGTCTCTCTGTCTATCTCTCTTTCTCTCTCAACTGTGTCATCACAACTGTTTCTCCCACCACAATCAATAACTATGTTGAGAACAAGGAACTCTTTACACAGACACTGTGCTTGCTTTAACAACCAAGCGTCACTCAAACTACATCCAACCATATGGAAAGTAAGACACACAGTATTGTATGGTGCTGTGTAAAGAGAGGATGTCAATGTCTTCAATCATAGTTCAGCTCAATCAGGCCTGACCTGGAGCCAAACAATAACAACAAGTTTGAAATTGATACAATTCAGTATGCATTTGTAAAAGAGGTCTATAATTACAGAGTATCAATGATGAAAAAGAAGTGGAAGAAATATATAGTATGATATCCTATAAAACGACCTGTTGGGGGTGCACAGTACTGCAAACCAGTACTGAGCTCTGGATCATTTTGTACTGGGCCATGCAGAAAGAATAGGTTTTTCAAATTTATTCCTCTTTTACTGAATACCACTGTCTGCGGTGTGTTGCTGCATTACATATATAATACATATGTGATAATGTTATATATGTAATAAATTAAATTCATCATCATCATCATCATCATTTAACGTCCGCTTTCCATGCTAGCATGGGTTGGACGATTTGACTGAGGACTGGTGAAACCAGATGGCTACACCATGCTCCAATCTGATTTGGCAGAGTTTCTACAGCTGGATGCCCTTCCTAACACCAACCACTCCAAGAGTGTAGTGGGTGCTTTTACGTGCCACCGGCACGAAGGCCAGTCAGGAGGTACTGGCAACAGCCACGCTCAAAATGGTGTATTCTACATGCCACCTGCACAGGAGCCAGTCCAGGGGCACTGGCACAATCTCACTCAAATGTCTTACCACATGCCACCTGATTTCAAATTTTGACACAAGGCTAGCAATTGCAGGAGTGGGAGTAAGGTGACTCCCTCTCAGTCCTCAACTGATGCTTATTTTATCGACCCCTAAAAAGGATGGAAGGTAAAGTTGACCTTGGTGGCATTTGACCTCATAATGTAAAGACAGAGAATATGCTGCTGAGCAGTTTGCCAGTCATGCTAACAATTTCACCAGCTCATTATCTTAATTAAATTATATATTAAGCACTTTATTATATTTTGGTATGCACATGATGTCTCCAGTCTGTGGAAAAGCTGTCTTGCATGAAACCAGTTTGTGGTGTAATAAAGGTTGGGCTAAACTGCCATAAAAGATGAACAGTGAATTTAGTACATTGCTCTATATTAACTCTTCCTCATTTTATGTCTGCTTTCTATGTTGGCATGGGTTATCATGGTTTTAGTCAACCCTTATTTAAAGTTATTGCCCTTCTACAGAGGTCAATGAATTATTAGAAATAAACACATTTATACACATGCATACACACACATACTATAAGTGCAGATATAGCTGTGTGTGGTGAGAAATTTGCTTCCCAACCACATGATTCTGGGATCAGTTCCACTGTGTGGCACCTTGGGCCTGTGTCTTCTACTAAAGCCTGGGGCTGACCAAAAATTTACGATTGGATTTAAGAGACAATCTGAAAGAAGACTATTGTCTGTGTTTGTGTTTATATATATATATATATATATATGATGAATTCTCTCATCATGAATGATAAATGAGGATTAAGTAAAATAAAGTGGTAATTATGATCTAGGGACAGGCATGTGTCTCTTGAGGCCTGCTGGTGCATTTCAAACCTGACAAATGGAACAAGTTGAGGACTGAGTTTGCTTGAGTGCTTGTGGATCATTTACTACGTGTTTTCTTGAGTGGACAGTAAGGCCTGCTTTGCTACATACCACAAGACCATAATGACAGATAAGGTTTTCATTTAGAGGAGCAGCGTTTTACCAACATACCTTCATGCTAGCGCAAAATTAGTCCTAATACTAGAGTCGACTTTGTTCAAATCTTTGAACTGAGGAGAAATGGGACTGGCACCAGGTCCTAAATTCTGATGCTTTGTTTTCCCAGGATGAAAAGGGAATGCTGCATCAGTTCAGATTGTCTTTTAGTTTGTCTTTCTATGTATCTATGTGAGCCTTTGTTCATGAGTTTGTTCCCCATCAACACTTGACAACCAATGTTGGTTTGTTGAAGTCCCCTGTAACTTAGTGGTCCAGCAAAGGAGTCTGACAGGATAAGTACAGAATTAAAAAATAAGTACCAGGGTACTTATTTTGTCAATTTGTTTGATGAAAACCAGTCAAGATAGTGCCCCAGTATGGTCGCAGTCTATTGACTGAGACAAGTAAGAGATGTGTGTATGCTTTCCTCTCTCCCTCCCTCCCTGTCTAACTCTATCATTCATGCATTTATTTCTTTCAGTTATTTTTTTCATTCACTGAATTTTATAATATAGATAGATAATTCACCGATCTATTATAAACCTCCAGCAATGAATAAATTACATAAGATTTCACATAATTATCTGCTCATTTTGTAAAATTGGAAAAGCAATTAATTATTCTTTTTTCTCAATTTATCTTATTTTGTATTTTTGAAATTTGCATTCTGAGATTTTATATAAAACCAAAAGGTTTACCTGAGGCATGGGTGAGTGTGTGTGTGTGCGCATGTGTGCATGTGTGTGTGTGTGTGTGTGTGTGTGTATGTGTGTGAATGTATGTGTGCATGCATGTATGTGTATGGATTTATGTGTGTATGTGTTTGTATGTATGGAAGAGGGTAATCAAAATATACTGAATAAAATGCAATAATAAAAAAAACAAAACACAGAGCAAGAAGAAATAAAATAGGAAAAAGAAAAAAAGCATACTTTATCATTAGATATAGTGTTAGGAATGAAAGACAGGTCTAAAAGTGAATAAAAATTCTTGTAAATTAACAAATGAAAATATGTATGTCTATATGTATGTACGTACACACACACACACACGCACACACACACACACACACACATATGGATAAACAAACAGTTGTAGCAACAAACAAAATGATGCTGATTCAGCCTATCAGGTAAATTTAACTGAGTTTAATTATTGAAGCAACATCAAAGAGATAATAAAAACAAAAACATTGCAAATGTGATTTTATTTGATAATTCATTGATATTTTGACACTGAATCAGTGTTCCAGTCCACCTCTGTACCCAAACATATCTGTTGGGCTAATATATTAAGTACTGTTATTCAGTATTTACTTTGGGCTTATGTTTGAAAGAACTTAGGAAGCATGGTAGTCAGGGTGATTACTTTGACATGTTTAATTATAGTGAATTGGCAATGAAGTAGAAAATACATAAAACTAACTTCTGATCTGTGAGGTTAATGAGTATGTTTGTAAAAAAATAGTTGCCTCTCAAACTGCTGTCTTCTATAAAACAGTTATGTCTCTTACAGTTTTCCACTACCTCACTAGCAAGGGATGCTTATGATATGTACTTCAAAAAAATGATTGAAGGATATCTAGAAACTTCTCATCTCAATAGTTAGATCACTTTTTAAGTTTAATCAATCTCTGAATCAAAATGGATAAGATAGCTATTCCAGACACTTTGATATCCCAAAAATTCTTTTCAATATGATAAGAAGTTTAAGTGAAAATTGGAAAGGGCTCACTAGCAATGGATACTTATGATATGTACTTTAAAAAAATGATTGAAGGATATCTAGAAACTTCTCATCTCAATAGTGAGATCACTTTTTAAGTTTAATCAATCTCTGAATCAAAATGGATAAGATAGCTAGTCCAGACACTTTGATATCCAAAAAATTCTTCTCAGTATGATAGGACGTTTAAGTGAAAATTGGAAAGGGTTCTAACATCTCCTGATGATAATCAATTCCAACTTCAATTCTAACAGACTGGAGTATTTGCAGCAACATACTGGGCCCAGAGTAGTTGAGAGTATAGGAAATTGTGCAACTTTTAATAATGTACTAAAACATCAAGTAGCTTATGTGAAATCACCAAGTGGAACATATACCAGACATCTGTCAATATATTTTCAAAAGCTCAAAGTAAACATTGACAAATTTCTTGAATCTGGTAGTGATACTATAGCTTCACTGGCTGAAGAAAGTAAATTATCATTTAAAAGAGATTTTCTATATGGAATATATTCAAATATTCCAGGATTATAATATTAGATAATAAAATCATGATACTTGATAATTCCATGCAGTAGGGTAGATCTTTGGAACAAGCTCAATCTTATGTGGAATTGCATGGAATATCTACTGCTTCTTTGGAACTCTCACTCTGAGGTTAATTTGAACAATAAGTTGCTGTAAATCCTAAAACTTGAAGAGGCTTTTTTCCTGTAGCAACTTGAAGATACACCTTAATATTTTGTGTCCAGTTAATATTGTCAATTGTCAGATGTAGGATAGTGGGCTATCGTCTGATGATCTGGTGGCTACACCTTTTCTTTGTAACACAATCCAAGACATCTTCGGTTATTTAATCAGAATTTATTTTTCTAGCAATTGTATGTTTTGTTACTGGTCTCCTTCCATCTATGATAATTGGGAAAATTAATAACGAAGTCTTCAAAATTGTCAAAGATACAGACTTATTTGAAAATTTCAGCTGTCAACGATTAGCTAATGAATTCAACTAGGAAATATGTATAAAAATATGTACAAGTTCCATAACTAATTTTGAATAAACAGAACAAATTAATGGGTTTCTGTATCTAAAATATCTACTAAAATATGTATAAAAGATAGATTATATAAAATCTTACAACATTTTGTTCCTCCATAACTGATGTGACTCTCAGTAGACCTTTGTTTTTGAAATTATATAAAGGTACCAAAGATTGTCACAGATCAGAATCTTTTTTTCATTTGTGGTTTTACTCAAATACAAGAGGCTAATGGAACCCACTAAACATTTTCAAAACCTCACTCCAAACTATAAATCTTTTGCTACACTGTCATAATGTGGAAGATTATTTATGGATCCAGAAATCTCAAAACTTTTGAGAGATGGCATCATAGAACCAAATAATTTACCATGATAAGCATAGGTTTAAATTTTAACCAGTGATTTCTGTAGAAAAAGGCTTGCAGATTTCTCATTATACATTTGTTCAGCTTCATCTCTAGCCTATCTAATGAGTGATATATATCCAATCAAATATTATAGTAAAATTGATCCAACACTAATGAAGAGGATAGTAAACCATCACCACCACCACCGCCACCACTACCACCATCACCGCCATTGCCACCACCACCACCACCACCACAGCCATCATGATGGGCAGGACAATTTAAAAGAATCTTATGAGCCACAGGGTTGTGTCAAGTTCAGTGTCAATATTTGTGAAAAGACCTTACACACATTTTTCAAGCTGCTAAGGATCTATACAAATTTACTCAACTGGTGTAGCAGTGCTTCATCATGTCATCATAGAGTTTATCAATGAAAATAATCTTAAAAGCACCTATTCATATTTGGAATATTATATATTTTTAGTTTGTAGTGAAACAAAATCAGAATACAATACCAATCTTTCAAATTTTTTTAATGGTGCAAAATGTTATAATCTGACCTTAAATAAAGATAAATATAATCTACTATAGATATTAACTTCTTAGTGTATCTAATTTTGCAAGAAGATTTATGTCTCAATCTTTTAAAGTGCTTTCTGCTCATTCAGTTGTTCATTTTGCATCCATTTTTCCATGCTAGCATAGGTTAAATGAATACATTATTGAGGCATTGTTTCACAGTCAGATGTCCTTCTGGAGAATTCCCAAGTAAGGGATCACTTATTATGCATAGGTTTGAGGGCATAAAGTAAGCAAGCAAATTATTGACAGGAGAAAGTGCCAACAAAAACACCCCTTGAATATCATAACTTTCAAATAGGTGAATGCAGATGTAAACAAACACATAGGCATAAATGCAAATAATACACACACACACACACACACACACACACACACACACATGATGAACTTCTCTTTAGTTTTTTTTAGTTTCTGTTGATCTAATCTATTTACAAGGTTTCGGCTGACATGAGGCAAAATACACTTTCCCAGGTACTGTGCAGTAATATTGACTACAGATCATTTGGTTGTGAAGTGAACCTCTTAACTACAAACCCAATGTCTGTGTCAATCAAAATAGTAAATAATTACCCCAGGTATTTGGGTTCTTCATGTACTATGCCAAATAGACCCCATCCTATTCTTCAAAAATTTGGCAGTTAGTTAGGGAAAATTTCTCTCTCTTTCTCTGAAGATACAATAAAATGTATTGATTCTACTAAAAATGATATTATATTAAAAATAATATAAACAGCTGTGTCTGTTATCGATGAAGATTTGCTTTTTACTATTGAAACTGATAGCATTGGTGAAATTATTGCTGCAATATTTTCATCTTGTGATAATGATGCAGAAAATAACTCGTGACATTTTTCTTAAGATCCTCAATTCTAAAAAAAAAAATATTCCTGCTGCAATGTTGAAAAAGAGACTAATGCAGTAATAGAATTTCTGAGAAAATGGTAACATTTCCTCAAAAATCTTTGTCATTTAGCAATAGATCAAAAGGTTCTTTTTCATTCATGACGATAAAAATCTCAGAACAAGTTAAAAAATATGGTAAAAATCTCACATTAGAATTTTTTCGAAAATTACTGTTTGTAAATCTCACAATGAGAGATATTCAGCAACAGTACTTTGGAGTAAAGATTGTTTTGTCAACATAACATGGCAGTCCTGGTTTAGGACGAATGTTGCTGTAATTTAGCCCCAGGAGACATCGTCTCCAGCTGGCTATATGATATGATCTGTGTTCTTATATTTTTGAACAAGGGAATCTAGCACCCCACTCAGCTCAAGGCAATATCTGTGTATCGTTATTTCCAGGTTATTTTCCTTCATCAGCACAGAATAATTGTTCGGCTAGAGGAGGTGCTGCCAAATTCCAGTGTGAAATATATAGTTTTCAAAGTGATAACTAGTCATTGATCTATAAATTAGAAAATTTCCTCTGTTTTTTATTTTTGTTTCATACACTATAAACTATAAATTTAACTTGGCAAATCTTTCAGCTCACTATTTGTCTCATACATATGCTACAACTTTTATTTCAATAAATTCAAAATGACTATGTCATTCTTTGGTATATCGTGATAGCTTTCTTTTATCTTTTACCTTTTACTTGTTTCAGTTATTAAACTGTGGCCATGCTGGGGCACTGCCTTGAAGAGATTTTATTTGAATGAAAAAACCCCAGGACTTTCTTTTTCTTAAGCCTGGTACTTATTCTATTGGCCTATTTTATCAAAGTGCTACATTATGGGGACATAAGCAAACCTACACTGGTTGTCAAGTGGTGTGGAGGACCAACACAGACATGCACACATAGACATATACAACAGGCTTTTTTCAGTTTTTGTCAACCAAATCCATTCACAAGGCTTTGGTTGGCCCGAGGCTATAGTAAAAGACACTTGCTCAAGGTGTCATGCAGTGGGACTGAACCCAAAATCATGTGATTAGGAAGCAAGCTTCTTGCCACACTGTCAAGCCTACACCTATAATAAGAATGCTTCATTTTATAAAAATAACACCTACCATTTTCTGTTGAAGAAGTAAGGTGAGTCTGT
Source organism: Octopus bimaculoides (assembly GCF_046866305.1). Lineage (NCBI taxonomy): Eukaryota > Metazoa > Mollusca > Cephalopoda > Octopoda > Octopodidae > Octopus > Octopus bimaculoides. The sequence goes on from NC_142937.1 coordinate 33,240,408, forward strand.
ACCAACTGGCACGTATGTTATAAAATCAAATATAACTTTTATCGCAAGCATTTCTGTTAGAAATGGTTGTCTTTCAAAAAGCCCCTTCCACATTCTAATAATTCAAAGAAATATTTAATTACAATTAATGAATTTACACATCTTCCATTCACTATTTATACTGTGATACAAATACTTCCTTTAGAAAATACTTTTCTCTTCACTGATTTTTGAACGCCATCGTTTAATCATTCAGCTATGTGTGTGTTTGGGTCTTTTATGTGTTCTGAGTTGAAGCAATATCTAAATAGTCTCTGAATTTCTATAAACCACAAGACTTCATATAATCGTTTAGGATACTTGTAACCAGAAGGCTATAATGGTATTAACATTAAAGTTAACTCTTGAAAGTAAAAGAATGAAACCTTTTACAATAGGATATTCTATATACAATAGGATATTCTACATCAATTTGTTATCTACAAATCAAACTACAAAGCTCATTAACAATTAATTTAGTGCTTCTAAATTCTTCCCATAAAATTCATTGATAAGTAATTACACAGCTCACATTTACACATTATCCATATATTCTTATAGCATTCAGCCTGGCTTCTCTACAGCATATCTAACTTTAATAAATTATCCCTGTTTTTCTCTGGTACGTAGCTAGCAACATTAATTGCCTCCCATTGCTGCATGGCAGTACACATGGTGATGCACTGTATCTATATGAAAACAAGACTCTTAGCTCTTCAATTGGCAGAAGAAAAATGGCCAACAAAATAATTTGGTGAGTGAAATTTTATTGGCCTCAGAAAAGGTATAAGCAAATTTGATTTTAGTAAGATTTAAATGTGAAGATCAATAATACGACATAATTTTATTTGATAATTTACAAATTCTGCCCTTAACAGCCCTACTAGTAATAACATAAGTGAAAATAGTTTCACACACATTGAGAATAAAGAAAATATTTTCAAATATTAATGTCAAAGTTATTCTAGAAAAGAAATTCTCCTAATTGAAGTACAAAATAGCAATTCCAATAGATAACAATATAACTTTGGTGAGAGTAAAAGATATGGAGAATTTACTCAAATATAGAAACATGGAAATAGAAATATCAAAAATTTCATCTGTTTGGTAAACATTTATTTTTCGATGATAACATGGATGAAAACATAGGATCAGCATCTCATTTTTATGGCTGAGTGCTCTTCATGTCACTAACACTTATCTGTTTTACAGATAAGGTTTATTTTTTTCATTGCACTTGTTTTGCAAAGCACTGTGTTACAGGGTTATTTGTTGACAGGGAATTATCAACATAATGCCATTGCTTTTACACAGGCAATTTTAAGCAAAAATGCCATGGAAATAAAAACAATCCTTATAGTACTTGGTGCTTTAGGAATAATTAGAAAACAGGCAAACACAGAACCAAAACTCCAGGAATTGTACAGAATACACACAAAATACTACTACTAGGTACATACCAAAAGTACTTGGGTGTTTAGTGAAAGTTTAGGGAAGACTTACATACATAAAAGTATTGAAGTAACAGTATTAATAATAATAATAATTATTTCAACTTTTGCACAAGGCCAGCAATCTTAGGGAGAAGGGGTTAGTCAATTACCTCAGTCTCAGTGCTCAACTTGTACTATTTTATTAATGGCAAAAAGATGGAAGGCAAAGTTGACTTCAGAGTAAGAAGAGCCATGTTTTTTCTATCCATCTATCTATCTGTTCATCAATCACTCTCCATCCTTGGATGAAGGTGGTTTTTAAATAATTTAGAGATGGGAAAACTATACAAAGAGGTTATCCACTTTATTCATTAAATTCACAGGTGCAATGTAAGGAAAATAAGGTTTGTGTTGATAAAAAAGATAAGGATGAGGAGGTTAGAAGAAAAAGAGAGGTTGTGAGAACAATCTTTTTAAAACCTTCAATTAGTAAAATTTTTTCTGTAAATCTATTTTGATTAATTGAATGCAGTTCCTTGTACCACTTGAAACTGTATTTTTGAGGTTAGGAAACTATGTTTCAAAAGTCAGTAAAACAGTCAATTCTGCTGTTTGTAAAGTAAATATATTATTTTTATGTTCAAATATATGTTGATATACAGTAATAGCAAAGTTAAGAAAAGAAGTCTTGAAAATATTCCTTATCATTTACCACTTTGTTTATGCATAAGAAAGTTTTAGTTAAGCTGTTTCACCGAAATGTTACATTGATATTGTGGATAAAATTATCATGAATAAATTCTTTTTGACATCTAATTATCAACCACAAACATTGCAAACATACACACAGTCATTCACAAAGTGAGAATTTTTAATGTGGTTATTCGACAAGCAGCTAATTTTTTTTCAAAGCTAAAAAAAGACACAAGAGAATGATGAAAGCAAAACCTTGACTAGCAACATTGCTTATGGAAAAGTAATCTAAGTATGTAAACGTATAATGTATATACTGAGCTTACAAATTATGAAGTACAGTATTTTCAAAACATATATTTTCAATTCAAAATTAAAAGATTATTTAATACGATTTTACTGAGAATGACAACTACACTTTCAATAATTTACCCAATTAAAAAGTATCTAATATCAGAGGTAATTCTAATTCTCTTAAAGACACATTATATTTAAAATGAAATTATTTTATATCAAAGATAGATTTTAAATAAATAATTTGTATTTAAAATTCCACCATTTTGCTATGAGCAAAGAATTCATATTGAACTACTACTACTACTACTACTACTACTACTACTACTACTACTACTAGTAGTAGTAGTAGTAGTAGTAGTAGTAGTAGTAGTAGTGATGATGATGAAGTTTTTCATAGTTTGTGTTTTTAGTTTTCGTTAGAATCCAGAGTGCCAATGCGGTATGCATGTGACAGACAAATTGTTACTACTGTTGCAACTGCGCAAGATAAACAGCGAACTGTAGGGAAATTTAACCAAGCTGCAGTATATTTTGGAGCATGCAAACAAAAGTGAGGAAAGATCATATTGGGGGGAAAATGATGTATGTTCTGCTTTGATGTGAAACAACCATTCACATAGAAGCCAAGAAAATCTTTTGATGTTTGTTAATGTTTAATGTCCATTCTGCATGTTTACATGGGTAAGATGAAGGCTTTTCCTCTCTCCTGAACGGAACATTGCCAGAGCATAGTTAATTTTATGGTTTGGGCATCATTCCTTACAAGTAAGTCAACGAGGCATAAATTGTAAACAAACAGCATAACAAAAACAAATGGATGAAGAAGTACATGATTCACAATATTTATTTGGGGAATGGGGGTGGGGGTGGGGGGAAATCCAGAAATAGAACCACACTAATCCTATCACCTCACAGTTTATTACCTAACACCTACCTATAGAGGTGCCTGTTTCAAATTTCACCTTTCTGGATTAGCTAACTATTCAGGATATTAGCATTGTAGTCTTTGTTGATATCTCACAATAACACAGAAAGAATATATCATCTTTCATGAACAAAAAATTAGGATCTGTGTTCATCTGTCCTACTGTAGGTGATCATAGGGAGTGAACATTATAATACAGTGTTATAGAGAGGATGGTGAACGTAAAATAGTGATGTAAGGTGGAGAGTATAACAATGGCGTAGTGAGCAATGCAATACCGTGTTGTAGTGAATAGTGAAATGGTTAATGAAGAGGAAACCATACTATAATAGTGTAGTGTGAGTAGTAATACAGTAGTGTGCAATGAACAATAACAGGTGAATTGGACTTTGTTTTGAAAAACACCACATATGTAAATGACAGTGTTAATGCAGAAAACATGAAATAATGTAGAGGTAGAGACATGACTGACCTAGAATCTATAACACTTTGTGTGTGTGTTTGTGCATGCACACGTATATGTGTGCATGTGCGTAACTTGCAGACTACACAACACATAAATATAGATTTCAAATTTTTGCACAAGGCCAGCAAATTCAGGGGAGGGGGATTGTTGATTACATCACCTCAAGTGCTCAACTGGTACTTATTTTATTCTTTTCTGCTCAAGGCACAAGGCCCGGAATTTGGGGGGAGGGGACCAGTCGATTAGATTGACCCCAGTATGCAACTGGTACTTAATTTATCGACCCCAAAAGGATGAAAGGCAATGTCAACCTCGGCGGAATTTGGACCCAGAATGTAAAAACAGATGAAATATCGCTAAGCATTTAACCCAGAAAATGTGAAATTGATAGAAACAGTGTATATTAGTGTATAAAGGCAGCGAGCTGGCAGAAACATTAGCACGCCGAGAGAAATGTTTAGCAGTATTTCGTCTGCTATTATGTTCTGAGTTCAAATTCCGCCGAGGTCGACTTTGCCTTTCATTCTTTCGGGGTTGATGAATTAAGTACCAGTTACGCACTGGGGTCGATGTAATCGACTTAATCCCTTTGTCTGTCCTTGTTTGTCCACTCTATGTTTAGCCCCTTGTGGGCAATAAAGAAATAAGAAACAGTGTATATTAGGGGTAAACCCTGAATATACACTTTTGATATACATACATACATAGATAGAGCTACATATGCATACATACTATACTGATTGTTTATATATTCTTTTCTACTCTAGGTACAAGGCCCGAAATTTTGGGGGAGGGGCCAGTCAATTAGATCGACACCAGTACACAACTGAAACTTAATTTATTGATCCTGAAAGAATGAAAGACAAAGTCGACCTCAGCGGAATTTGAACTCAGAATATAAAGCAGATGAAATACCGCTAAGCATTTTGCCTGGCGTGCTAACATTTCTACCAGCTTGTTAACCTTTGATTGCTTGTATATATTTTTCTACTCTTGGCAAAAGGCCCAAAATTTTTTGGGGGAGGGGGCAGTCGATTAGATCGACCCTAGTATGCAACTGGTATTTAATTTATCAACCCCCAGAAAGATGAAAGGCAAAGTCGACCTCGGCGGAATTTGAACTCAGAATGTAAAGACAGATGAAATACTGCTAAGCATTTTGCTCGGTGTGCTAACGTGTCTGCCAGCTCACTGCCTTTGATTGTTTATATATTGATATGAAACTATTAGAATGTCAACTACATACTTGTGTATATTATCAAACTAGCTGACCACATGCCATCAATAATGACAGCTATTTGTAGTATTTTATATATAGAAATAAGGTACATAATAATCACATATACAAACATTCACATACTTCCCTTGTACACGCACACACATACACAAATATACTCACATAGAGTTCAAACGCTGAATTTTCTTCACCCCTTCCTTCCTTATTCATCTGTCACCCCTTCCCTTCTCTCATTGCTATTACTTTCTCTCACTCCCTCTCAGTCAGGGCTATTATTCTCACTACTTCTCCTTCACTGAATTACTATTTTCTCTCCTCCTCCGCGTCCAGCGTGATTATGGACAAATATATATATATATATATATATATATATACAAATATATAAAAACACTAAGCTCATTATTATATTAGGAGATAATACAAGACTGTAGTAAACACTGTAGATTCTTGTACATACCTGATTTCAGTATAGTTCACTCAGAACAGAGAAGAACATAAATTATCTCTAAACAAGATGAATTGTTTCAAAATAGAATTAGATAGCATGATCAATGAAACAATACAGAAGTTTTGGTTTTTATCAATACTTCTTATACAGAGACGTAGATAACTTATTTGGTAGGTTAATATTGCTTCTCTACAATATCAATAAGCACAGTTTAACCCTTTTGATTATCATTCTACCTTAGACAGCCCCTATTTCTATCATACCATTTTGAAATAACCTAAATTATAACCCTTTCATCAAAATTTCATGCTAATTTATGTCCATAACATCAATTTAATATTTTAATAAAGCTCCATGAGGCTCTAGCAGGGGGGGGGGGTGTTCAACCCTGCTGTACTCTTTCACCACAACTTTTTATCACTCTTTCTTCCTGTTTCTGTTGTGCCTGTAATTCAAAGGGTCAGCCTTGTCACACTGTGTCACGCTGAATCTCCCCAAGAACTATGTTAAGGGTACATGAGTCTGTGAAGTACTCAGCCACTTGCACGTTAATTTCATGAGCAGGCTGTTCTGTTGATCGGATCAACTGGAACCCTCATCGACGTAACTGACGGAATGCCACAATTTTACTAAACTCTTCCGTATTTTCAAATTGAATCAGATAAAGTCAGTGTATATCAAAATAAATATGTCAACAAGAGAGTTAATACACGATTTGAACATCAGAAGTATGCCCACATATGAGAGTATGTATTACCATGTCCTTGCCAATCTGTGTATCTCTGCCATTCCATGTATTTCTGCTTCCTTGCATAATAGAAACTTACATACTTTACAATTACTTCGTCTTTCAAATTGTTCATTTCATCTGCAGAATTTATTAAAGCCAATATATTGAAGAAATTTATTTCTCTCTTTCAGCTCTGCCTTGTTTGTTTTTAATACCTTCTTATTTCTCTGTAGTTTTATGTTGTCAGCATCCATGTAGAACCATTGATGATTAGAACATACTTGATATAGGAAGTGCTTGGAAAATGTAGGCTTAAAAACTGAATATATGATGAAAATACTGGTGTCTGTCAGATATCTCGTTCTCCCAATAGGTTTTATTTGATATTCAGGGACACACATGAGGCAATTTACTTGTAGTTTTGGTTTCTATTCTTCATCTCTTTTGTTGCCATAAACCTTTGGATATCTTGCATCATTATGTCATCTGAAACTATGACACTATAAATAAAATGTATATATATATATATATATATATATATATATATATATTCTTTTATTCTTTTACTTGTTTCAGTCATTTGGCTGTGGCCATACGGAAGTACTGCCTTTAGTTGAGCAAATCGACCCTAGTACTTATTCTATCAGTCTCTTTTGCTGAACTGCTAAGTTGCGGTTGTCAAGTGATGTTGGAGGGACAAACACCGACACAAACACATATATATATATGTATGTGTGCATATATATATATATATGTCTTGGGCACCTAAATCCCAATTCAAGGACCATAGTTCCAATGGACAAAATACCTATTTCATTTTGAGCTTGATCTGGTTGATTTCTTCAATGAATTTTGTTCTGGTTTTTCACAATGGCTCTAAGACATATTAATCAGAAGCAACACTTTCAGGCCTTCATTAGTAAGGGGCCATTTCTGATGTTTGCTGGATCTGATTCTCCATTTCTAGCATGAAACCATTTGGTTATCACAAGACTAATATATTATATCAATGATAATACATGCCCTTTATTATCCAATGAATGAGTACCTGTTTTTTCTGACTTGTATTTTTAGACAACTATATATACATGTATTTGTGTGCGTGTTGTGTATATATGTGTGTCTGAATGTGTTCACTTGTCTAGACAGTGTGCAATGTTTGAAAACAAGTGTCAGTATCATATAAATGATGTCATTCTCTTCCAATCTTCCATGAAAAATATGTCTGGTTTTGAGGAAATTATATCTTGCTTGGAAACAAGTGAGGGTGGTCACTGGAAGGGCAACATCTGGCTGTAAAAAAATCTACCTCTACGAATTCGTCTGACCAGTGTAAGCATGGAAAAGTGAATGTCAAATATGATGATGAAACTATGATACATGTGCACACATATACACAACAAAAATTCTATAAAACAGATGGCAAATAAACAGAGTACACGTAGGGTTTGGTGGAACTCTTTACTCTGGCTGAGTACATGACAACCGCTACTGGTGGTACCATGATAAAATGCAGCCAGTATACGGTAAAATAGATGGCGTTGGGAAGAGCATATGGCCAGGAAAACCATACCAAAAACATAATGTTCAAGTGAAACATATTTCTAGGACCTATCTAAGAGGGCAATAATTCTAAATAAGTGACTTGGAATGTAAAGACCTAAACCCTACCAGCATGGAAAGCTGATGTAAAATTACAAATGAGGACCTAATTGTTTAGAGATACTGAAGGCTTGGATTAGTTTATTCACTTGAAAACAACAGATGATTTACTTCTATTAGTACTCATGATTCTCACTATCTGTAACTGTTTGGGCTGAAGCGATTGCATAAGGATAGAAGTGCTGTGTTAAAATGATGTGAATTAAAGAGAGAAAAATGTGCGCATGCACACACACACACACACACACACACACACACACACACACACATGCATATATAGTTATGTATGTATGTGTATGTTTGTGTGTGTATATATATATGCATGTGTGTGTGTATGTTATCTAATGGATGTTTTAACCTCATATTATTTTAGATTTTTGTTCCTTTTGTCTAGTTGATGATATATATTCACTGTTCTTATTCTGAATCATAGCACTTGAGGCACATTATATAACCTTACATAATAACTTCGGAACATTCAGATATACACACATGTACATAGATACACCTCTACACACACCTACATATATACAAGCACACATACATATATATATATATATATATATATATATATATATATATATATATATATATATATATATATATATATATATATATATGTATATATATATATATAAATGTATATATATAAATAAATAAATATATATATATATATAAATAAATAAATGTATATATAAATATATAAATGTATATATATATAAATATATAAATATATACATAAATATATAAATATATATATATATATATATATATATATACACAAAATGTATATGTACATATATATATATATATATATATATATATATATATATATATATATATATATATATATATATATATATATATATATATATATTATAAATAATGTACTTCAAAAATTGCATTAACGTTCTTTTTCAAGAGGCCACAACCAAGATAAACATTAACATTAAGCTAATTTAAAATGTGACAGGATTATAGAACATGTGTTAGAGGGAGAGAGGGAGAAAGAAAAGGGGTATACACATCGAAACACACAGAATCGTATACTTATACATACACAGGCTCATTTATAATTGCATGTCCATGAGTGGATTTCTGTATGTGGTGTAGAATGGTAATAATAAACATATTTCATAATAAAAAAACCTGACAAACTCATGGAACAGAAGATATTTTCTGACTAACATGGAAACAAAAGTCGTCAGGCATTAATTGAAACAATGAAGGGGAAAAAAAAAAAAGTCATCGACACCATCACCATCATCATCCCCACTTTTTCCACCATTATCATTTCCCCCCCTCATCGTCATTGCTGCAAACACCCTTTATACAACAATCATAATCATGATTATAAATGTTAACACCACTATAGTAGCCATTTTCCATGTTATAGCATTATCACCTGCACCAGTTGAAAGCTACTACATCAACATTTTATACACACACACACACACACACATGTATATGTATATATATGTGTGTATGTATATGTATATGCATATACCTATATGTATATATGTAGGTATGTCTGTATGTATATATGTGTATATATGTATGTGTATATATCAGCACATATATATGTATGTAAGTATGTGTATATGTCAGCACAAACTTCACCAGGCTGTGCATCTTAAATACTGTTGTTGGTGGAGACTCTTATGCCCAAAACACATCATGGTACAAAAACAAAACACATAGCACATGATGTGATACAATAGAACTGCAACTAAATAATCTTAACGTTCATAATATCTTGGTACCAATACATATATCTTTTTGATGCACACATCTATCCACCACAGTCATGTAGCAAACAGTCCTCCAACTCATTACAAACTACTAGTCTATCATAATCTCCCATCACTATCATCACCTTAAACATTAATATGCTTAGCCAACAAAGGACCCTCTTCACTGTCACTCACCTTGCTAGAAATAGCAGCCAAATCTCCCTTATGCTATACTCTACTGATTTAAGAAAATGAAAGGTATATTTGACAATGTAATCTTAGATATGCAAAATGTCTGGATGGTTGTGGATCTAATACTTTGATCACAGGTCTGTTCAATTAGGGCTGGCCTGGAGCCAAATAACATGTACCTTTTTCTAATTAATTAAAATTTGTTAAATTATAATTGAATAAACAATCAGAAGATGATGAATTGGGAGATATTTAAGTTTTGTGTTTCCATGTTCCTATGTTAATGCACACTTGCATAAACACACACACACACACAAACATACACACACATAAACCAGGTGCCCCCCACCACCTCAGTAATGCAAAATTCTCCTCTATGTTAATGTTTAAATACTTAAACACACATAAATTAGACTTACACACTCGGCATATATTGATAATACACATGTACATATACACACACATAAATGCACTTATGCACTTGTGTATGCATGCACTCATACATGAACAGATGAGATGCATGTGTGCAGATGTCTGCACATAAACACACACACACACACACACACATATACACGCACATGGCTGATTATAGTCTTCAGAAATTCTAAGAACTGTACCATTTCTTTGTTGTATGTGGATTGTTTGAAATAATTCCATTGTTTCTGCAACATGTCAATAGGACTTGGATTAAAAGTACATTGTCTCTTGGAGTTCTTTGTTCAAGTAATTTGGTCAGGTGGTAATAGTCCAGGAAGCGGTGGTGGTGGTGGTGAGGAGTTTAGTTAGAGATGAAGAACTAATGCTGGGCTCTATTGTGTTCCAGTTGTAGTTATTATGCTGGTGGTGGGAGTAGTGGTATATTTTGGTGTAGTTGTCATAGTGACAGTATTTTGCTTTGTAGTACTGTGTATTATATGGTAGTGGTGGTGCATTTTAGTAAGGTAACCATGGTGATTGGAGAGGTAAGGGTGGTTATAGTAGTGAGGTGGGGTTGGTGGTGTTTTTGGTGTGATGGAAGAAGTGGTAGTAGTGTTTGGTTTTATGGGATGATGTATTTTTGTAGCACCGGTGCATTTGGTTGGTTATATGATATATTGAGTACTAGAGGTTCATTGTATCATGGTGGTGTTTGTGGTTTAAGTTGCTGTAGTGATATTTGTGATGTAGTTTCAAGTTCAATCTCATGTAAGGCACCTTGGGCAAGTGTTTTCAACCATAGCCATGGATCAGTGAAATTGGTAAACAGAAACTGTGGAAGTCTGTGAGTAGGTCTGTTCTATTCTTCAAAGGTAAGTAGATTATTGTCTACTCATCACCACCACTACCACCGCCGCCACCACCACCACCACCAACTCCATCACCTGACCTCTGAGTGCTTTTAGTAGAGTTCACTCAACCACTCAGTTTCAAACATTCTGGAGACCCTGGAAAGGGTTAAGGGCACTGCCCTTCACTCTTCCACATCTCACCGAAGTATGTATGATGGATAGATGATGGTGCATTGAGTTGTGGTTTTGGAGATAGTTGTGGTGGGATATTGTTCTATGCTGTGCTGTTGTATTGAGGTAGTGTGGTGTTAGTGATGTGGAGGTGTACAGCTGTGTGTGCTTGTGTATATAGTGATGTTGTTTAACCCTTGGTCCACTTGATTGAGCAGACCTATGACCAGAGGCATTCCAGGCATGACATGCTATTTTTTGCCCTTTTTGTATAATAAAACTACACTGCAAAGTGTCTTTCCTTTTTAAGATGGCTGAATGTGATTTGAGGAAATTTAGCTGTTACTTTCATCAGGTAGAGTGACTATGTAAAGATTTGTGTGCCATGATGGTACTAAGATATATTGTCCAACTGAGATCTAAGTAAAGCTATGGTTGAATTATTGGGTGGTTCTGAGGTCATGACCTCAGTAGGTCAAATTTTTAACAATAAAAGTAGCAAAATATCCCTATATTTCTAAATTGCAGGAAATGAAAATTGAATGGTTCCTTATACTTATTTGAAATTCTATGATGGTCATTTCATCTTATTAGGAACCAAAGCCATATTTTCAAAATTCGTTAAAAAACAACTCATTTGATGTAAGCATTTGATAAATTTTAAAACTATAATTTAGCCATTGTTCTCTTTAACATCTCTGCATTCTTCCTTCCTGAAACCAACTGAAGAAGGAGCTGAATTTTGTCAAGCAGACAAACTAGAAGATATAATTAAATGCCTTGTTTACTTATTGTGGTGAAAATACGAAGGTTGTATGAAACTTAGAACATACAGCCACACTCATGCAACTACATTATTTTAGTAATTTACCATTTTTGCATTTTTCTGGAACAACCAGTCTAGTATTTTATCAGCCATTTTGGTTAGATAAACTGAACTCAAGCTTCATTCTTGGCAGCCATCAGTACTACAGAGGAATCAGCAGAATCTTTTTTTTTTTCACACAGAATTCTTTCTCATTTCAGTTAGTCTTAAATATTAAAACATTTAAGATGATTGTGTAATCAATTAGCTGTAACACATTTTATACCAGTTTTCATGTATCACATGTTTTCAGTTTACCCCAGTAACATTATCACCTTCTCTCACTATATTTGACATATACAAGGGGCTTTCATTCAAAAACATATGTATAATGCTCTTGCTATAAAATTTAAGTACACTGGTAACTTTACAAACACAAACATGTATAAGTGTTTTCTATGTATTTATGTAAACCTTGCTTTCAATAATGATGTACCATCAAGTTTCGTATTTTTCTCTGTTTACATTGTAGTCTAATATAAATTGGTACTTCACCAACCTTTAGAAAAACATTTATGTCTTAACTACTTGATTAACTGTATCACAGGCCAGAAGAGGTCTATATTTCTGGTGATACAGGGAAAACAAGAAAATTGTCAAAATTAATTTATTATGTCTGTGCATCCATATTTTATACAGACTCATTTCTATATATTCTGTGGTTAGCAAGCCCCTTAATTAATATCTCTTTGTCTCTGAGAAATTCTCTAATTACCTCAAAATGTATATAATTAATTAAATCTCCCTCAATAACAAATCCCCCTCAACTAGATGCAATTACTTGATATAATAAGGAAACAGTAACTGTCCTCCTCCATAATCTTCTCTATGCATGAATCATACAACAGAAATCTTGATCGACTCCACAAATACTTGGTTTACCATTTTTACAGAATCTATCATGGCAGCTTTACACATAGAACATTTCCAAAACTATATCCAAAGGCATGTGGACAATTGGTCAAAATACAATTTATCAAAAAAAAAAAAAAAAAAATGCTGTCAAAAAAGAGAAAAAGTACATTTGATTGAAGTATCAGTTACTACAACCAAAAATTGATTTAATCATGGTAATTATTAAGTTAATTTCTTTTTGAAAAGTTTATATTGCTACATTTATTAAAATAATTCTATTAATATATATATGGCTGTGTGGTATAGGTGCAGGAGTGGCTGTGTGGTATAGGTGCAGGAGTGGCTGTGTGGTAAATAGCTTGCTTACCAACTGCATTGTTCCAGGTTCAGTCCCACTGCGTGACACCTTGGGCAAGTGTCCTCTACTATAGCCTCAGGCCAACGAAAGCCTTGTGAGTGGATTTGGTAGACGGAAACTGAAAGAAGCCCTTCGTGTATATATGTATGTGAGTGTATATGTTTATGTGTCTGTGTTTCCCCTCCCAACCTCGCTTGACAACCGATGTTGGTGTGTTTACGTCCCTGTAACTTAGCACGTTTGGCAAAAGAGACCGATAGAATAAGTACTAGGCTTACAAAGAGTAATCCTGGGGTCAACTAAAGGCGATGCTCCAGCATGGCCACGGTCACATAACTGAAACAAGTAAAAGAGTATGTGTACAGTGTTAAAAAAATGTTATGACTCTGCCAAACATCTTAAACATTCACTGAATCATTTCAAGTAAATACTAATACAGTTGACTATTTATGAGAAGTTGTCCATTATGGTAGATAGATTTTAATGCATTTTTTAAAATAATAATTTTGTTAAACTACTAATTTCGTATTATATTTCAGAATGCTTTTTTTTCTTCTTTGACAAATAAATATACACACTATATATTCGTTCTTCATTTCAGATTTATTATAGTTCTTATTTTATGTTCTTTGTCTGGAAATCTTTCATCACACATCTTGTGACCTCTTCAGTGACTCTCGCTCCCACATCACAGGATATGTGAAGAAAGATTTCCAGACAAAGGACATAAAATAAGAAGAATGATAAATCTGAAGTAAAGAATGAATATACAGTGTGGGTGTTTATTTCGCAAAAAAAAAAAAAAAAATTAAAATTACCATGTTGAAATATAATAATATCTGTTTCAACACAGGATTTCACAACAAGAATCTTGCAAAACAAATACGTTAACATACTAATTTCTTCATATAGTAAAAACATTAACCATTTTCAAATATTGGTTCCATTCCCACAGCTTTTTCAACCAGCTATGATAAATGCTATAAAGGAACATTAAAATCAACTACTCTAATTCTCTTGACCCCCCCCCCCCCCAAAAAAAAATCAAGCCTACAAGTTAATGCTTATCACAGATTAATAACTTATAAATGAATTTAGAAAAAGAAAAGCACATGTATCTCTCTGTTAAAGATTCATAACTACATGAACGAATATAATCAACTTAATCACAAGAAAATGTTTAGCTCTCTTAATCCTATACTATTAATATCTGTAACGGTTGCCAAATCCTAAATCACCCATAACCACAATTCAAACAGTTTTGTTGTTTGCTGAGAAAAAACTAGATCTAAGCACTCTTCTGTGCAAGAAACAAAGTTTAGTCACATATAAAAAAAAATTTCTGTTGTAAGACCTGTTTGTGCCATGAATGTTTATTTATCTATTTATTTATTTGCAATGTATTGAGTGAGTGTCTCTGAACTTTTTCTTCCTCTGAATTTTTTAGCATAATGGTGGTTAATCCTCAAGTCTCTCTTATCCCCAAATTTTAGGCCTTGTGTTTATGCTACAAACACAGACAGAGCGCACACTGTCCTTAGCTGGTAGGGTCACTTTGTGCGATGATGATAATTTCCCAGTGTACAGTTACCACAAAGTACCAGTCCTTTCATTGAAAATCTCCATATAAAGGTTGAAAGAAACAAAACAAGAACCAGAAAGATGATTCATTCTGAAGACTCACCGAGTGCACTTCTTGGGTAGGTACATGGCACTGGACTGGATTTGAACTAGAAACTTTTATTTATAAACTAAGTGTATTAAAGCTCTAATCCACTGAAGGATGAGATTTAATAGTCTCAACACCCAACCATTGCAGACATTTAACAGTTTCAGTGGATTATTGTTGCCTAAGTTCTTGCTAAGTAAATTGGTTATAGAAATCCTTGGTTTGTTATGAGCTAGGAAAAGATGAGAACTAAGAAACTAATTATCCAACTTGATAACTGTTTTTGTGTGTCTTTACATTTTTCTAATTCCTTATTTTTAGTCTGTCTATCAGTGCTGCCTGTTCATTCAACCATGTAATAAGCTACCATTCAATTTATGTTAATTCCAAATAAGATTGTGATAACTAATGAGACATTGTGAACAATGATGTTTATTTCTATATAACATTAAATACAAATATTGACTGTATCAGCCATACAGAACATATATTGCTAGGAAGAGAGAAGGAAATAGAATGAAATTAGATAAAATTTCATATTTCCATCTATTATATTATGATTAAAAAGAGGGTGATTAAAACAGAGAAATATGTATGAATGTATACATGTGTGTATGTGTGTGTATGTGTATATATATAAAACTATATGTCTATATAATTACATGTATAAGTAAGTATATATGTATGTATGTATGTATGTATGTATGATATTCAGTGATGAGAATGGAATGTGTTATGAAAGCAAGATATTTAGGAGTTAAGCATTTTTTAAAAATAAATTTTAAATAAAACATTTTATAACAGACAAACAAATAAGTATATTTTTTCTTCAATATATTTATAAACTAGAATTTATTTTATTCTTATAATTTAAATATTCAATAAACAACATAGATTACACACAGTGGAAGAGACAGAGTGGGAAATTGAGACAAATGAAAATATCTAAAAATCTTCTAATTTCCTAATGTTTTCCCAATTAAATTAGCTAAAATTTGCCAGTATTAAATGAGATCAGTCTGATATGAAAGTTTTATTTTAACAAGTGTGAGTTTGAATTATTGTAATGTAATAATATATTAGGAATAACTTACTTTTAGAAAGACAGATATATATAAATAGATAGATATAAATAGAAAGATGCAGAGAGGCAGATATATAATCACAGAGAAGCAGATTTTTATGTAGGGAAACAAATGCAGTGAGAAAGGCATATAGATGTTAACATCATAAGAATTTATAAACTTAAAAAAGGGAACATGAAATAATTCTTTTTGTTTTTGAATGTGGGAATGTTTTTCAACCTTATATTTACACACTATTATTTATAACGTATCTGTTACAAGATCCACCTATGCGGGCTCTCCGTTGGTTATGACGATGAGTGTTCCAGTTGGTTCAATCAATGGAATAGCCTCCTTGTGAAATTAATGCACAAGTGGCTGAGCACTCCAGAGAGAACTGTACCCTTAATGTAGTTCTCAGGGAGTTCTAGCGACAAGGTTGGCCCTTTGAAATACATGTACAATTCATTTTTACCAGCTAAATGAACTGGAGCTATGTGAAATAAAGTGTCTTGCTCAATGCACCAAGAATCAAACTTATGACCTTACGATTGTGAGTGAGATGGATACTCTAAGCCATGCACCTTCCCTGACAAGATCTAAATATTCATTTCATGCTCTCTTGAATTTCATAAATTCATATGATGTCAGCAATATACAATTGTTTCTAAATTATGGAAATTTAAAGGATTACTTTGGTCCAATATAGAAAGTAACAAACAGAAAAAGGGGAGGGACATCCTTTAAGATAAAAAAAAAACAACAACAACCCAAAACAAAGAATCAAGAACAGTTTCTTGAGCACCTCACATCATTATGTCAGAGATAGCATCAATTTATGTTGCTACCCACGGAACTTTGACTTGGAATCGGATGGAATATTTCTAGACCAAAATATTTCAATTCCTTAGTCACCTCACCGCACTATTTTGGGGAGAAATAGAAACAGTTAAAAGTTAAATGAAAAATTAGAAAGAAAATTGACAGAAGAAGTGTGGGGTGTAAAATAAAGGAAGAATGAAGAGGGTGAGGGAGTTATCAAATAGGAGATTGTATACACATATGTTTGTATGTGCTTGTATATATGTATGTATTCGTGTGTGTCAGTGTGTGTTCATGTACGTGTACGTGTGTATGTACGAATATGTACATATGTATGAATATATGTATGTATGTATGCCCGTGTGTATATGACTGTATAATATACATAAATGTTGATTTATTGGAGAATGGGATAACAGATTAAAAGTTGTACAAGTTCATTTAGTTTCAATTTGATTTGTAAAAAGTTTTTAAATTTGAATTTAAAAAGAAGAAAAGAAATGAAGCAGAGGAATAAAAGATTAAGACAAAAAACAAAAATATTGTTGCTGTAAAATATAATTAATAACAAACGTGAATATTTTTAAATTACAAGACAGAGGAAAACAAGACAAATTATCTTTGAAAAGACAAATAAGAAACAATAACAACCATGCAGACTAATATCTCTACCAACACCATTATTACCACTGTTGCAACCACCACCACCACCACCATCAAAATTACTAACACTATCACTAACACCAACAAAACCATCACCATCACCACTACCACCATCACTACCAGTACTGATCTTCATCACTACCATCACTATCTCCACCCCAGCACCTTAATCACCACCATCACCACCACCACCACCACCACCACTGCCATTACCACCTCTGTTACCCTTTTTACCACACCACTGCTGTGACCACCACCACCACCACCACCACCATACTACAACCACTCTACCACTACCATCACCATACAACCATCATCACCATATCCCCTTTGTCTTCCCATATCGTCCACCACCACCACCACCACCACCAGCAACAACACTGCAATGTTCTTAACAGTTGACTTCTTATGTAATTTCATTAGAATATGCTTCACTGTTTGTTTCTATAACTTTTTAGAAATTAAAGTCTCTTCATGGACTTTTGATTTAAAGGCATTATATGTGTGTACATGTATAGATGTGTGTGTGTGTATACACACATACATATATATATACACACATACACCCATGTATATGTATGTGTGTTTAGGTAAATATAGGAATACATATATATATGTGTTTTTGTACATAAACTGACTCACACAATATATATATATATATATATATATATATATATATACATATATATATGTGCATAAATATATATCTACGTATATATATTTTTACATATATATATATATATATATATATATTCCAAAAGTTACACAAATACACATGTGTATGTATATGTAGATTCATAATTTGTTTTGTTATCTACTTATACACATGCACACACACACGCATGCACACACGCACACGCATGCACACACACACACAAATCTTCCAAATTTCATTCTCACAAGGAAAGTTGAAGATTGATTCTAAAGTCAACGTAATGTAATTGCTAGTAGCAGAATAGCGGAGAAGATTACCAAATTTACTGTTTCTTTTCTTTCCTTTTCACTATTTTTATAGGAAAAAAACTTTTTCGTCAGAAATCTTAGGTTTGGAATATAAGTAATTTATGTATGAATCATATATTTCTTTTGCTTTCCTCTTTTTTTATTTTTACATTTGTTGATTTATTGCATTTGTATTTCATGACCCTTTTCCATAACCACCACACATCATTCCAATCTAATTTGGTTAACACACTGACTTTCACATGTTCTAGCTTTGTTCTTTTATTACTAAATTGTCTTCTTCAATGTGGAAAAAAAAAAAAATAGAGGTTTGTTTTTGTTCTTTATGTTGCCTATGTATCTAACTTTCGCTGTGAAAAGGCTTCTCTGTGTTTGTAGGATTTCAGTTGGAACCAGTTGGGTAGATATTATTGTAGTGTTGTACTGGTTGGCTCTTCTTTAAAAAAAAAATCTGTCTGATATGGAGGTAGATGTCCAAAGAAAGCAGTTAGTTGGTTGTTGTTTTCATAGATCTTTGTATCTAAAAGTTGGCAAAATATGGAGTCTCTTATATTTTCAACATGGCAGATTCTATAGGGTATATGGTCGTTATATTAATGTTGCACTGCAATACCTATTTACAGCTTGATACACTTGAGCTGAGTCATTTCCCAGTTTAGAATATTAGTTATGGACTGAAGTGACAAGACAGGACCCTATAAATATTGATTCAGTTGTTGCACTCTCTGTGGGTTTTAACCCTTTCGTTACCAACCTGGTTGAAACTGGCTCTGACTCTGAGTACAAATTTCTTGTTTTCATAAGTTTTGAATTAAAATCTTCTGCCAAACCTTAGACACAATTTATGTTCCTAACACTAACTGAATGATAACTAAGTTATTTTACTAAATTCTTTGTTATATTTAAAGTAATCGAAAGAAACACAAAGCATCTCAAAATAAATACATTAATGAAATGGTTAAATGTATATATATATATAATAGTTAATTATTTGAATTTTTTCTACAAGGTGGGAGTTAGTTTCTGACATAGAAACGATGCTCCATTACTGAAATTAATGCGCCATGTTGGATTTTAAAAAAAGTTTGCATGTTTTTTACTGTTCCAGTTACAAATGTGTGTGTTGGCCAGTCTCTTCCTATGCCTGAAAATTCTAGATTCTCCAGACTGTCATTGAAACATTTACTAACATAACCAAATGAACCAATAATCATTGGCATAAATAGAAATTTATAATCAGAATTATAAATTCAATCAGTTATTCATGAAGACATACCATCTTACTGACTGTGGAAAAAATGTCCTCATCTGCAGCGCAACTGATTTCTATTACTGTACATGATATTTTTTAAATTCAAAACAACAATATATTTGTTATATTTGTACAGGGTAGAAATTTTGATGGAATGTCCCAACAATTATGCTTGTGATGATATACAAAAGTATTACCATACCAAAGTGTTATGTTACATAGAACTGTTGTCATGGAGGTTTAACATCATTTTGCATTTATGCAAGACACAATTCCTGTATCAGAGAGGATGCAATATGTCACTATCTTAAGTCGGCAAGCTGGCAGAAATGTTAGCACACTGGGCAAAATGCTTAGCGGTATTTCATCTCTTTTTTATGTTCTGAGTTCAAATTCTGGCAAGGTCGACTTTGTCTTTCATCCTTTCAGGGTTGATAAATAAAGTACTAGTTGCATACTGGGGTTGATCTAATGGACTAGCCTCCTCCCCCAAAATTTCAGGCCTTATGCCTCGAGCAGAAATGAATATATCACTATCTTGTAAAAGACTATAGCAATATGTCATCATAGAATAGTGGGGCTACATGCATCAGTGTGACATTGGATATAGGAGAGGTTTCCTGCTAAAGTATCATGATTTACAGGAGGGTGTTGATATATGGTGATGATATCGTTATAGTGTTGGCATGTAGATAAACATTATTTGATATAGACAGAGAGAGAGAGAGAGAGAGAGAGAGCGAGAGAGAGAGAGAGAATCTCTTCATACAGGAATAGGTTCACAGAAGGAAGAGAGATTCTAACTCCATGTAACATGTTTTAGGGTGAGATAACATCAGTTAAT
This sequence comes from Octopus bimaculoides, assembly GCF_046866305.1. Lineage (NCBI taxonomy): Eukaryota > Metazoa > Mollusca > Cephalopoda > Octopoda > Octopodidae > Octopus > Octopus bimaculoides. The sequence continues at coordinate 33,261,036 of NC_142937.1, forward strand.
AACTGGATGGAATCCTTGACAAAGAACAAGAGAAAGAATTTGTTCGAACCTGTGGACATTAGGGAGAGAGGGAGAGAGAAACTGAGAGAGAGAGAGAGAGAGAGAGAGAGAGAGAGAGAGAGAGAGAGAGAGAGAGAGAGAGAATCTCTTCATACAGGAATAGGTTCACAGAAGGAAGAGAGATTCTAACTCTATGTAACATGTTTTAGGGTGAGATAACATCAGTTAATAACTGGATGGAATCCTTGACAAAGAACAAGAGAAAGAATTTGTTCGAACCTGTGGACATTAGGGAGAGAGGGAGAGAGAAACTGAGAGAGAGAGAGAGAGAGAGAGAGAGAGAGAGAGAGAGAGAGAGAGAATCTCTTCATACAGGAATAGGTTCACAGAAGGAAGAGAGATTCTAACTCTATGTAACATGTTTTAGGGTGAGATAACATCAGTTAATAACTGGATGGAATCCTTGACAAAGAACAAGAGAAAGAATTTGTTCGAACCTGTGGACATTAGGGAGAGAGGGAGAGAGAAACTGAGAGAGAGAGAGAGAGAGAGAGAGAGAGAGAGAGAGAGAGAGAGAGAGAGAGAGAGAGAATCTCTTCATACAGGAATAGGTTCACAGAAGGAAGAGAGATTCTAACTCCATGTAACATGTTTTAGGGTGAGATAACATCAGTTAATAACTGGATGGAATCCTTGACAAAGAACAAGAGAAAGAATTTGTTCGAACCTGTGGACATTAGGGAGAGAGGGAGAGAGAAACTGAGAGAGAGAGAGAGAGAGAGAGAGAGAGAGAGAGAGAGAGAGAGAGAGAGAGAATCTCTTCATACAGGAATAGGTTCACAGAAGGAAGAGAGATTCTAACTCCATGTAACATGTTTTAGGGTGAGATAACATCAGTTAATAACTGGATGGAATCCTTGACAAAGAACAAGAGAAAGAATTTGTTCGAACCTGTGGACATTAGGGAGAGAGGGAGAGAGAAACTGAGAGAGAGAGAGAGAGAGAGAGAGAGAGAGAGAGAGAGAGAGAGAATCTCTTCATACAGGAATAGGTTCACAGAAGGAAGAGAGATTCTAACTCCATGTAACATGTTTTAGGGTGAGATAACATCAGTTAATAACTGGATGGAATCCTTGACAAAGAACAAGAGAAAGAATTTGTTCGAACCTGTGGACATTAGGGAGAGAGGGAGAGAGAAACTGAGAGAGAGAGAGAGAGAGAGAGAGAGAGAGAGAGAGAGAGAGAGAGAGAGAGAGAGAGAATCTCTTCATACAGGAATAGGTTCACAGAAGGAAGAGAGATTCTAACTCCATGTAACATGTTTTAGGGTGAGATAACATCAGTTAATAACTGGATGGAATCCTTGACAAAGAACAAGAGAAAGAATTTGTTCGAACGTGTGGACATTAGGGAGAGAGGGAGAGAGAAACTGAGAGAGAGAGAGAGAGAGAGAGAGAGAGAGAGAGAGAATCTCTTCATACAGGAATAGGTTCACAGAAGGAAGAGAGATTCTAACTCCATGTAACATGTTTTAGGGTGAGATAACATCAGTTAATAACTGGATGGAATCCTTGACAAAGAACAAGAGAAAGAATTTGTTCGAACCTGTGGACATTAGGGAGAGAGGGAGAGAGAAACTGAGAGAGAGAGAGAGAGAGAGAGAGAGAGAGAGAGAGAGAGAGAGAGAGAGAGAGAGAATCTCTTCATACAGGAATAGGTTCACAGAAGGAAGAGAGATTCTAACTCCATGTAACATGTTTTAGGGTGAGATAACATCAGTTAATAACTGGATGGAATCCTTGACAAAGAACAAGAGAAAGAATTTGTTCGAACCTGTGGACATTAGGGAGAGAGGGAGAGAGAAACTGAGAGAGAGAGAGAGAGAGAGAGAGAGAGAGAGAGAGAGAGAGAGAGAGAGAGAGAGAGAGAGAGAGAGAGAATCTCTTCATACAGGAATAGGTTCACAGAAGGAAGAGAGATTCTAACTCCATGTAACATGTTTTAGGGTGAGATAACATCAGTTAATAACTGGATGGAATCCTTGACAAAGAACAAGAGAAAGAATTTGTTCGAACCTGTGGACATTATTCACTTGATTTAACAAATGTTTTTCTATGACTCAGTGATGGTGTTGCAGCAGCATGGTTTTGGTTATAATAGTAAAGACAAAATAAAAAAAAAAAAGAATATAGAACAGGCGCAGGAGTGGCTGTGTGATAAGTAGCTTGCCTCCCAACCACATGGTTCCGGGTTCAGTCCCTCTGTGTGGCACCTTGGGCAAGTCTTCTACTATAGCCTCGGGCCAATCAAAGCCTTGTGAGTGGATTTGGTAGATGGAAACTGAAAAAAGCCCATCGTATATATATATATATATATGTGTGTGTGTGTTTGTGTGTCTGTGTTTGTCCTCCTACCATCGCTTGACAACCGATGCTGGTGTGTTTACGTCCCTGTAACTTAGCGGTTCGGCAAAAAGTGACTGAGAGAATATGTACTAGGCTTACAAAGAATAAGTCCTGGGGTCGATTTGTTCGACTAAAAGCGGTGCTCCAGCATGGCCACAGTCAAATGACTGAAACAAGTAAAAGAGTAACAGAAAGGATAGTAGCCATGACACTTTTCTAGAGTTTCCAAAATAGAAGGAATTTATCTTCAGACCATAGACCTACCTTTGCTACCCAAGTACTAAATGCTAGATTTGAAATGGCTGATGGATTGATCAATGTGTGCGTGTGTGTGTGCGTGTGTATGTGTGTGTGTGTAAGTGAGTGTGTAACTACACAAGTGTATGTGTGGACTAATGATACCGACTGTATGTATTTGATTGAGAGACTGCATGTGAATGTGTGTGCATGTATGCGGACAATTGAGTGACTGTATGACTGTGTGTATTTGACAGAGTGTAATGACTATGTGCGTGTGTCCCCTATGTTTCTGTGGAATGGTATCAGCGATGAATTCCAATCACCAATTGTTACGTGGAAATATAAATATTACAGGGAAAATATCCCAGTAGTCTAATTTGAAATTAAATATTTCTTTTGATGCCACTGCTGTTGATAATGATAAAAATAAAGGTAGAATCGATGGAAGAATTCTGAAAGAAATTCCAGTCATACTCTCTTTTTGCAAACTTATTCTGAGAATTTTGAATTTCTTCCTCATAATTCTAACAATTTGATTAAAAAAAAAAAATTCTAAAAATACTTAAACAACAAGAACATAATTAACAATATGGGCTGATATACAAATATAATTTTTGATAGCAAAAATCATTTAAAAGTTCACTTTCCTTTCAATTACTTCTGCTTTTGAAATGTTTATTTTTTTATTGTTTGCATGTGTTGTTTGTTTTTCAGGAGACAATATTTTTTTATTTACATATATATATATATATATATATATTTGTTATAGTTTTTTTTTGTAGATTTATGCTTTATATTGTTTTTATATTGCTTTTCCAATTGTTTATATTTTTTGCTTTAGTTATTTTTCCAGAAGATTCCTTAAAACTACCAATATTTCAGTTCCATTGTTCTGGGGTTTTTAACAGAAATATTCACCTTTATAATTTTATCACTGGAGACAATCAAATATGTGTGTATATATGTAAGTTTTTGTGTTTATGTGTGCATGTAAATGCACACATATGCACATATATACATGCATATAAACACCAAAGATATATAAACACTAGTGTTGACACATTTACAAATATGCACATACATACATACATATATATATTTACACATCAATAAATACACACACATACATATGTACATTTACACATATACATATACACATATTTAAGACATTCTACACAAATACTCTCAGATATTTCTCACCATAGAAATGACAATCTCAATTTTACTTTCTATTTGATATTGAAAATTTTTCAATTCTCTATTGTGTTGGATTCAATATGTTATCTATATATCTATCTATGTAATACAATGTGTGAATGTGTGCATGTGTATGTGTGTGTGTTTTAGCATCACAGTTTGCCAAGAATATATATGAGCAGTCATCTAAGTGAAGGGTTATAGCTTCTATGTTGGCACTGTGCTGCATACTTAACTCACACAGCACCGATCCATGCAAGTAGGCACCATGATGTATTACCTTTAATTTTCACCTGGATTAAATCCATTATGTTATGTCCACCCATTCATCCATCCATTCATCTATCCATCTTCACTGCGCATTATTTCTGAGAGGGTCATGGGGTAGAGCCCTCAATCACCTTCTCTGTAAGGCCCCATGGGGAATAATTGTCATTAGACTTTCTGGATGGACTCCCAGGCATGCTTAACTGAGACTATGGATATTATCCAGCCATATTGTCTTTGGTCTACCCTAAGTCTCCTGCCAGTTAGCTCAACATAAAGAATCTGTCTTATGATTCTTTCCTGCAACATTCTAATCACATGTCCATAGTACCTGAGCTGTGACTTCTCAAGGTGGAACAGAAGCAGTCAGACCTGGAGAGACCATCTGATCTCTGACCTACACACCTTGTTACTAGAATACTAATAGTATTAATTGATTAACTCCTCCAGTATTTGAACATAAGACTACAAAACGTAAGGTTACCAGATATTCAATCAAGTAATGTATGTCCTCCCTTTCTGTATAGTCTGGGTACACTACATTGTTCCCCTTTATAATTTACAACTATACTCCCCCCACCCCACACACACTTTGTATAGTCTTGTATGAGATGGTATCAAAAAATTTCTGAACTAGTTATGTTTAATAAGAAATAACTTATTTACATAAGTTTTAACATCGTCTCATTTGAAATAGTCACCTTGCACTGCAATACACTAGTCCCAACATTTTGGCCATTTTTGGAATCCAGTCTGGAAGTTGTTTTCTGTAAGCAAGTTGAGAACCCTCAGAAATTCACTCATGATCTCGACTATGATGTTAAAATGGTGACCTCTGCGCTGTGTTTTCATCTTCGAGAAGAGATGGAAGTCCGCAAATTGACAATTGTGGCAAGTCCTCCGGATTGCTCATCTTCCAGGGAGGTTCTTCCACTTTTGAAGTGCCTATGCCACTTGAAACATTGCCTCATCACTGTAAGCTTGCCAAAGCAGGCTCAATATCTTTGTGGCAGAAAGGTGGAAACGTTAGCATGCCAGGCAAAATGCTTAGCGATATTTCACCCGTCACTACGTTCTGAGTTCAAATTCTGCCAAGGTCAACTTTGCCTTTCATCCTTTCAGGGTAGATAAATTAAGTACCAGTTGCATACTGGAGTCTATCTAATCAACTGGCCTCCTCTCCCAAAATTTCGGGCCTTGTGCCTAGAGTAGAAAAGTAAAAAAGAATATCTTTGTTGCAGACTGCCTAAGTTTAATGCAAAATTTCACATTGGCTTTTTATTCCAGTTCCCTGTCCATAACAAAAATCACAGAAAACACAAATTTTACAACTTGCAATGGAAACACAGTGATGCCACTCAGCACCATGTCTCACGAAGATATTGCTAACTCTCACTGTGCATGCAATCATGTGCTACCATGTGTTGGAACACTACAGAACTAGTCCAGGAACTTTTTTTATGCCACCTTGTACTTTACCGCTTCCTCACTGTATAACCTCGTACCCTACCTCCTTCTCTTCTGTATAATGAGGTACTCTGTGTCCTATTCCCAGTATAGTCTTGTGCCTTAATTCCTAAGCCTATATAGTCTTGTACCCTACTTCTATGCCTCTCTCTACATAGTTTGGTACTATATCTCCTCCCCTCTGAATAGTCTGGTATACAGTCTCCTTTCTCCTGTTTAGTCTAGTACTCTATCTCCTCCTCTCTTTATACAGACTGGTATTCTATCTCCATTCCCTTCTGTATAGTATGGTACTGTATCCCCTCCCCCTGTATCATCTATCACTTTACTTCTTCTCTCTGTTATAGTCTATCACTACTTTTTTTCTCTTCTATACAATCTGTTTCTATATATCTGTTTTTACCTCCTCCATCTCTCTTACAGTCTGGCACTGTACCTTCTCTTGTTCTATATACACCTCACTTCCCTCTGTATAATTTAATGTTTTTATAACTTAGCTGCTTAGTTTCAACTATAGTTTTAAAAGAGAAGGTGGGATAAAAAATATTTTCTCCCCTGAGGTCAATAAATAGGTCAAATGACACATAAGTTGATAACTTTCAATTTAAAATATTCTAGAAATTGAATTTATTACAGTAACATGAACTAATTGACATAAATTAATTAGTTTGTTTCATTGATGAACATTGTTATTAGAGAGAAAATGAGGTGAAATTATAATTAAAGTAGAAAATGTGAAATCATTACAATTAGAACATCTAAATGAGTCCTCAACTATTGGGATTTATGTTGATAGAGATAAAAAATACTGAGGTTTACGTTAAGGCTTTTTGAATTAACAGCAAAATCTACATGACTCAGCTAAGATTCCTAACTTCTTCATCAGAAACATTCCTTGACCAATCTGTAAAATCTGAGGAAGATTATCTTTATCTTTTAGATTATCTTTATCTTTTAGTAGTCTATATATTTTACCTTGGATAAATTTTTTAAAAAAATTATGTAATTTACTTAAATATGAAAATCATGCATCTTTAGATTTACAATTGAAAGAAAAATAATTCCATTTTGATACAAAAATCAAGCATGCTGGCTGTTGTTCTTTGAAGACATATAAAGTAATGTCTGTCAGTCTTTTTGGCAACTTATTTACCATTCACATATTATTACTATAGAGGTATGATAGAAAGGATTAGTCTACTTATAGATTAGGAGTTCTAATCAATTGTAAATATTTTGATGAGTTTCTATGCAGAACTTATTAATCTGCATTGCCACTCTGTTGGAAGTAAATTTCAGAACAATGTAGCGAATATTACTGGTGACAGACTGACATCATAAGTGGTCTGTGAGACAATGGTTATTATGTAATGTTGCTTGTGTCTTTGGTCTTTGACTGTCAGCTGAAAGGTATGTTGTTGTTATACTGTTGTGTATGTTTGAATATTTAGTAACATCACCACTCTTGGATGGATGTCTTACCAAGCAATATCTTTGTCTTAGGTTACTTCTGAAATATTCCACATAGGTCAAATTATATGTAAATACTGCTAAAAGCTTAAAGAAAATTACACGAGTTGATGTTTTACTTTAGTCTTATGAAATGAAGATAACTCTTCTTCTTGAGGAATATTTACCATATTCACATATAATTGAACTTAAAACTTTCAAAATACTTGGAAATTATATACAGTAACTAGATGACCTGAAGCAGACATGAAGATCAGGAAAGCACAAGCATGGACAGCCTGTCACAAACTAAAGAAAGTCTGGAACTCCAGATTGCCCAGGCAAATTAAAAACAAGCTATTCATTGCAACTGTCAAATCAGAACTATTACATGGAAGTGAAACATGGATGCTGACAAAGAAATTATAAAACAGATTAAATGGCTGCAACATGTGGATGTTATGAGTGGCTCTAAATGTGAAATGGCAGCAACATATGCCTTTTTTATATGTGTATAAAAAGAAGGAAACATCACATATTTATACCTCACACATCTAGCTGTCTCAGGAAGTATTACTGTCTTGAAATGTCTCAGTAGCATAAACCCCACAAGGAATCCAAACTGGGGAGATTAAACATCAAAGTAATATTGCTTTCAGGTTTTGGCACTGGTATAGAAATTTCATGGAAGGGATAGGTCGATTAGATCGACCCCAGTGCTCAAATGGTACTTATTTTATCGAATCCAAAAGGATGAAAGGCAAAGTTGACCTTGGCAGAATTTGAACTCAGAATGTAAAGATGGATGAAATGCCACTAAGCATTTTGCCTGGCATGCCTTAAACATCAAGGTAATATTATTCATGGATATGGATTTTCAAACATCATATTTTTATAGAATAAACATAAACATCTGTTTTGCTGGTTCCAACCAGTAGATTGTGGTCATGTTGAAGCACCATAATTTCTGAGACTTAAAGTAAGGAATACTAGATGTTGTAAATAATAATTTCAATGTGTTTCTACATTGTGCTAGGTGCAATGTTAAGACATAACACATATATTTAAATTAATTACAAGAAAATACAACACATTTTATAATCGATTTACGCATAGCACAAAAATTTTCTTATTTTATATAAAAAGTTATGCCCAAAACTCGTACAGAATACAAAATGACCAGAATTAGTGACTAAGCGAGGCTGTCAAGTCAATGAGATCTAATTCCAGAATTTGGTTAAAAGTTATGATAGGAACCATAAATTATGGAAATATGATATTGAGATAAAGAGTCATTACAAATGACTTGGCATTTTCAAATTATTTCTCAGAAATGAAAGAAAGAAAAAAAAACAAAACATGCCAGTAAAGTATAGACATCACAAAACCAATTCTTCAAAACAAATGAGAACCAACCATTTTAAAGGAGTTAACACATACTTCCATTTCCTTTAATGATTTCGTTTTATCATCATCTCTCTCTTTGTTTGCTATCTTTCCCCTTTATCTTGTTAGATAATTACAAGATATTAACAAGGAAGGTCGTTGTGTGCTAGACATATTAGGCACCTTCAGGTACAGCTGTAAATTTCACACAAAGGTTAACTTTTGATCATCTTGCTGAAATAACGATTAAGTTAATCACCTTTATGTAAAGCTCTTCTGATAGCAACTACTCTAATTGTACTGTCTAATTTGTTGAGTTTCACCGCTTTCTTATTCTTGTATGTTTAGTTTTTGTTCCACATCCTTCTTTCAATTAACGGTTTGAAGAATTAAATTCCTTTCTTTTGAAAACAGCAAACAGTAGAGTTGCTTAAGATCTTTACATCTTTGGCAAAATTAATTTTTATCAATTGGAAATATTAATTTTGATTAAAACCCAATGATTAGCCTTAATGTTGCATGTGTGTCCCTGTGTATGTGTGCATCTATGTGCATTCATTGAGTGTATGTATTTGTGTGTGTATATATATATATATATATATATATATATATACTTGTGTATGAATACATGTGTGTATGTGTGTATGAATGCTTGTATGCCGTTGTGTATCTGTGCATATATGTGTGTGTATGCATGCCTGTATGTACGTATGTTTATGTATGGGTATACATCTTCGAGTGAGTGTAAATTATGTTTGACATACTCTAATGTGTGAGTAACTATGTATTGTGTGGAAATGTATTAAACCAATGTGTGTATGTGTGTATGAGTGTAAGCAGAAAGCTTTGCATGTGCTAATACATAGGCATGTTTCTCACGTATCCTTGTGTACATGTGACTCTATGTAGACATGTTCCCCTGTGTACAGGCAGGTGCCTGTATGTCTTTGTAGTGGGGAATGATCTGACATGTGAATTAAGGTTTTTTTTTATTTACTTTAAGTGTGTGCATGCATACACACACACACACACATACATGTGTCTGTTGTGTGTATATGTTTCAATACATTTGGTTTTGTTCACTGATTGAAGATAATTTGCCTCAATTGTATCATGAATGCACTTAAGAAAGGCATAAACGTCACAAAACTTTATTCATCACCCCCTTTCAATGTGGGTTTAATATTGGGTATTCTTGATGTCATAGGAGATCAACAGAAAAGAAAATATCTTACCTAAAACAAGGGAGAGAAACTTGCTTCATTTGACTGGTAGACAACTAATGTTATTTCTTACAATGAATGTGAGCTAGGTGTAACTCTAAATATATATATATCTAATACCTTCTAACAGGTATCTGTATTAGCATGCACACATGCAGAAAGGCATCTATATTGCTATTTAGCTTAGAAAATTATATTTTATTTCACAAACAAAATCTAGCTGTAATTTTTAAGTAATTAACTAGACATAGATATTGCATGTCAATTATTCATATTCAGTAAGATAGAATTCCTTTTAAAATCAGGAACAGCTTTTTTCAGTCTTTACCACATCTCTGTGAAAGAATATTGCCCTGTCTTTCTCAGAAACATGTACATTTTCTCTGTTTTACATGAACAATTATTTGTTTTACCAATTAAGCTGTATAAATTCAACGCAAAGCATAGCCAATAGGTGAAAATGGTGAAGATGGGGATAATGAAGACGACGACGATGATGATTATGATGATGATGATGATTTCATCTTATTGGCTAAGTTTCCAAAAAATGTTCATTGATTCTGATAGATACAGTCTCAACATTACCAAACAATCACAAAAAATTTCTTTTCTTCCAATAAGCATAACTTATTATTATTCTAAACTTTCTTAGATTAATTAAAAGTGTATGAAATATTTTAACAGTGAAACACAATGTTTATATTTTGTTAATTGAAATAATTGGAGGTTTCGAAGTCTAATTGATTAATGTGTTGGAAATATAAATAAATTTTATAAAATTGGCAATAATGTCATCAAATTCTTTTTAATACTGAAAATTTTACTTTCATATATTTTCACTTAGGTTAGATAATTTTAAATGTACCTGCAAATGCCTTAAGCACATTTTACTCTATATTTGTGCAGAAAACACCTGTCATATTCAATACTAGATTCAGCCTTGTGTTATAACTACCATGTTAATATCATTCCATCACATCCCACTAAAAAGACTTTCTCATGATATAAAATCTTTATTTCATTATGAACAAGGATCCGACATATACCATTTTCTTTTTGTTACACCAAACTGTGCTTCAGTTTGGCAATATTCTATACAGCGCCATAATTTCTAATATGATCATCATGATTTGGAATGTCTAATAACCAAGGGAGGTATTTCTGCAGGGTCAAAGTCTGATAATTTTAAATGTAGCGTCTTTGTAACTGACCAACATGCACTGCCAGAGGCAATTTGTTTCCAGCGAGAAGGCTGGATAATATATTAATTCTTGTAAAATGGAGGTAATGAAGAGCAATGCTGGAGACATAACCTATGTGTCAGTAATGATTAACTCTAAGTTATGGATAAGTTCTCCTACTTTTGACCTAACCTTCAGCTCTCACTGTAAGTACATGTGATTAATAGAAAACCTCAGAATTATACTACAATTAGAAATTGGCCAATAACATAAACGAATTTCAAAAGCCATTTATATAAAATTTTAATTAAAATATAAAAATAGTTTTGGAAATAACAAGATGGTTTTTAATGAAAAACAGTTAATATAGATTAATTTTACATATTCTTATTAAAAAAATTATAATGAATGGCGACAGGTTTTTTCATTAGTATGCTATTTAATTTTGTGTGTGTGTAAACATAACCAGTGTTGTTGTACAGGTTGTTAATGAGATCATATATAATGGAGAACTTTAACGTTTCCTTAGGCTAGATATGAGTCACATGTATTCTCAGTCAGGCGTACACACCTTGTAAATGTTTAGTTACAGAATACAATGTCAAAAAGTAATTAGAATCTAATTTAATGTTACACTACTCAACAGCTAACATCCTATTTAGCCAATAAACTTGGATTTTATAAACCAAAACAAAATTCACAGCAAAACCAAACTGTTGTTATTTAACCCTAGGTCAGTTTTGGTCTAGAAGACTCATGATCAAGATGAATCACTTGTGGACCTCCCCATTCTTTTGTCAGACATAGTGTAGCTAGTCTGTATGTGTTACATGCTGCAATATGCACTCCCTTTTTTAGGCTGTTACTTCTAGAAGGTCAAGCAACCACTAAAAGGCTCCTTCATTAACTTATTTACAAAATGAATTATGTCTGTAAGGGAAATCTATAATTGGTTTGCTTAATTTCACTAAATTTGGTTGAACAATGGTTATTCTGTCAATGATTTCAAAGCATAGAATATTTTTGCTGTGAGGTTAAATTGAACTATTACAATGGGGTTCATATTATAGCCACTGTTGCATGTCCCAATGTCACATAAATCAGTTTACTCCAATGGCTCAGTGGTAAGAGCACTGGGCTCACAATCATGAAGTAGTGAGTTTGGTTCCCAGATTAGACTGTGTGTTGTGTTCTTGAACAAAACACTTTATTTCAGATTGCTCCAGTTCACTCAGCTGTAGAAATGAGTTTTGAGGTCACTGGTGCCAAGCTGTATCGGTCTTTGCCCCATGGGTAACATCGATGGTGTGGAGAGAGGAGGCTGGTATGTGTGAGTGACTGGTGGTCTTCTATAAACAACCTTGCCCAGACTTGTGTCTCTGAGGGGAACTTTCTAGGCGCAACCCCATGGTCATTCATGACTGAAGGAGGTCTTTACTCATTATTTACCAAAGCTCCCTCATCACAAGACCAAAGAAAGGAACAGAATTCAATTATTTGATTCTAGAATATTGTTTTTTCTGGATAAAACTAACTCTTGTAAAATTTGAACTCGTAGCAAAGGAAGTGGAAGTAAAAAAGTACAAAGAATTTAGCTGGAACTTTACAGTTGCCACTTTTTTTCACTGCTGAGGCTGACTCACAGTTAACTAAACTGATAATGTTACACCATCATGATGGTGTATATGATATCAATGATAGTGTCTGTATAATCAGTGTGTGTGTGTGTATGGGGGGCATCATCATCATTATTTAACAGCATTGGTTGGGTGGTTTGACAAGAGCTGGCAAGCCAGAGGAGCTGCTCCAGTAGCTGAGACATTTTTTGCTGTCTTTGTTCTTGTATTTGTTAATAGTTGTCATGAGGAGGTACAGCTGATCACCGTAAGCAGTGAAAGCACTGAATCATTAACAAGCATTTTATTAGTTCATTATTGTGAATTTAATATACCCTATGACTTGAATCTATAATGAAATAAAACATCTTACTGTAGTTCATTTTTAACCAATTCCATCACCATAAAATGTTGATTAGATATCAACTATACAAGCAACCTTAATAACAACAACAATAACAATAATAATGATATTTTCTTTTAATACAAGACAACTGTTTTTCTTTTTATTTAAGTAAGTGTATATAATTAATTGAATTAACAACCGTATTCATTGCTACTTATTTCATTGAGCCTAGAGAGTTAGGTGATAAATCAACCACAGTAGAGTTTCAAATCAGAATATTGATTGATGAGATTAAATACTGTAAGGCATTCAAGTACTCTGTTGCTTTTGTTGACTTATTGATGATGATGATGATGATGATAACAACAGTGAGGATGATGATATTTCCAAAAGTAATTATCAAGCAAATGGAAATTGATATAATTGATATGAGGAAATAGAGGAAATTTGAAGACCTCGATATTTAAAAATAAAATAAACAAAATTGATAAATCGTGTGTGTGTAATTAAATCAAAGAATATAGGGATAAGGTTGGAAATCTACTTTGTTGCTAATGTCACTTTTGTAATTTATTTTAGCAGGAATTTCTATAGACAGATGAAATATGACTGGAATTATGTGAAATATGAGGTGACAGTGAATTACATAGTGAAATGCTATCTTTGGGTTTTGATGATTTCTTCATTTAAAGAACAAGTAATATGACATTAGTTAGCTAAACAGAGATGGGAGTTGGAAGGAAAGAAAGAGGAATTTATGCCAGATAAAGAAGGGGATTAATTTCTAGCATATAGGATCGAATCTCAGACTGAAAATAATATATAGTTAGAATTACCAAAGAATGTTAGATTAAAAGAGTGATATCTTGTTTTAAAGATATTACAATGTCTACACTGTAAGTTGATAGTGTTATTGTAAAAAGAATAAGATTGTGTTTCTGTCAATTTTACAGGAAATGTCCATGTTTATTAGAGATGATATTAACTGGGTTGTCAGATTATCAACAAAATACCTGAAGAATCAATAGTTCACATCCCATGTCTTCCAGAAAATACAACTTTCAATGATTTATAGAATCCCCATCAACTGTGAAGACCTGCAGAGATCTGTGTTATGAAGAGTTAATGCCGTAGAAAGAGACAATAGAGAGAAAAAGATCTAATATTTTTGGTTAAAGTTTTTATAAGAGCATGAAAAAATCTTACTTTGAAACATTAAGATTTCTTTTCTTTACAGAGCAAACCAACACATTTCAATTCTGACTTGTCAAAGTCAAACCTGGTTAGCAGTAACTTACATAACTGGAAGAAGAGATACAGTTTACTGCTGTAAGTAAAAACTGGTACCATATACTTGACATAGGATGTGTTTGTGTCATTCAAGGAAGTATTGTCTCTCAACTCCTGCATACTTTGAAGATTAAAACCAGTTTTGTCAAAATTCCAATATAGGTAGATGATGAAATGAAAATTAGTGGCTGTGTGGTAAGTAGCTTGCTTACCAGCTACATGGTTCCTGGTTCAGTCCCACTGTGTGGTATCTTGAGCAAGTGTCTTCTATTATAGCCTTGGGCTGACCAAAGCCTTGTGAGTGGATTTGGTAGGCAGAAACTGAAAGAAGCATGTCATATATATATATATATATATATATATATATATATATATATATATATATATATATATATATATATATATATATATATATATATATATATATATATGTATGTATGTATGTATGTATGTATGTATGTATGTATGTATGTATGTATATGTTCTGTCTTTGTGTGTTTGTCCCCCCACTACCGCTTGACTACTGATGTTAGTGTGTTAACATTCCTGTAACTTATAAGTTCGGCAATAGAGACCGATAGAATAAGTACTAGGCTTACAAAGAATAAGTCCTGGGGTCGATTTGTTTGACTAAAGGCGGTGCTCCAGCATGGCTACAGTCAAATGACTGAAACAAGTAAAAGAATAAATGAAAAGGAATACAGAATTAGTCATTTGCCATATTAAAAGGTTCATGGAAATGCAGCAGGGAATAGTTGTATTTATCTGTGCTTTAATGTGGCATTAAATGGACAAAAGACCAAGCTTTCCTATGAATATTGGTCTACCACAGATTAATTCTCGATTGCTACAGAGGGAATTCACAGTGTAGCAATATTTCTAATTAATTATATTACTTTACTGAATAAACACTTAACCCACACTGAGTTAAATGTAATGTCTCTCATGTACTAACATTCTTCACAGATCACTTCCCATTCAGTCAAAGTTGAACACATTTATTTACATCGTCATTGTATACTGCAATGCCATCAGATACCCATGGTTCTCACATTAGAAGCCATCTCAATAGTTGTTCCAAGTAGCTCTGTGTGCCACAGTCACACATGCTGTCATTGGAGGAGCTGCATTCCCATTTACTGAGTGTCATTTTGACTCTTCCAACTTTGATTCTCAATCAATCAAGGAATTCCTGCTTTCTCCAATGTATACCCATAGTACCAGGTGGCAGTTGTTTACTTGCCATTGCTGTCATTGTTGAGAATGGTAGTCTGTTGGTTATTTCTTTCTACAAAACCATTCTTACTTCATCAGGGCTGACCCATGGTTAAATAATAATAACAACCAAATGTCATAGAAAACCACAAATGAACGGCTGGCAGGAAAAAAGAAAGATCAGAGAGCAGTCAACAACAGCTGGAGCCAGCATTTTTTTCAAAGACCAGGAGCTGCTGAAGTATTCTGATTCCCTATTGACGTCAATAACTGCCGAGGAGAGTCACATTTAAAGAAGTATTATCCTTGACTTCAGATGACTTTCAATTGTGATTGCTTCAAAGTAAGTCATTCATCAACCTACTGTATTGACATCAATAAGACATAACTTTAGTAACTTCTGGGGTACTTTAGT
Organism: Octopus bimaculoides; assembly: GCF_046866305.1. Lineage (NCBI taxonomy): Eukaryota > Metazoa > Mollusca > Cephalopoda > Octopoda > Octopodidae > Octopus > Octopus bimaculoides. The sequence continues at coordinate 33,276,733 of NC_142937.1, forward strand.
AACTTCTGGGGTACTTTAGTAACTTCTGGGGTACTTTAGTAACAACAGCTTCATGGTCCCAGAAGTAACTGACATCAATAGGACAGTGAGAATACTTCAGCAGCTCATGGTTTTTGAAAAAAATGCTGGTTCCAGCTGTTATTGACTGCTCTATTATAATCTTTCTTTATTCCTGCCAGCAGTTCATTTGTGGTTTTTTTACAAATGAACTGCTGAGAGTTCAGTACTGCCACCAAATTGGTTGTTGTTATTATTCAACCCTGGATTAACCCTGGTCAAGTGCATCTATGATAAAAAAAAAAAAGCATTCCATTTATAACCATTTTGTTCCATCACTTATTTAAACACGGTACATCTGGGACTACTTTATCCAATGTATTTGTTAAGTTGGCATGAAGAATCTTAGAGAATATGGCTGGCCATGTGACCATATATGGCTGGCCATGTGACCATATATAGAGGTTTTTATTGATACATGACATAAATGATAGATGTTCCTGGTGGAAATCATCAAATGTGGACCAGCTAGTTTAAGTATCATATATAATGATATTACTGAAATATGTACAAGATAAGGTTAGATGGCATTACTCCATCCTATGACAACCTGAGTAGACATCTTGTTTTAAAAACACATTAGGTTTCTGTAAGAGTGTACTTGTCATGTCCTACTTCAAAACACCTATACCGCTAAGAAAGAAATAGCATTAAGATGACGAGAGACAATTCCCTTCATTGTAGAAAAATACTAATTTGTTACAATGTGAAAGTGGATTCTATTTAATGGGCAAGTAAGCTCAACTAAGAGTTTAACCTCTTTCTAGGATGGACATATATACATACATACTGACATATATATATATATATATATATATATATATATATATATATATATATATATATATATATATTGGGTTGGCAACTAAGTTCCCACTGCTTTTTTAAATTTTGGAATTTATTGCGTTTTTAAAATTTGGAATCTATATTTTTTCGATAATTCTATTTTTGAATCATTTTTGAATCTATTTTGTTTTTATTCTAGTTAATTTTAGTTAATTTTTGTTTATTTTCAGATCATTAAAATGGAATGTCAAGTTAAAAAAAACGAGCATTTTCGACACCCACTTCTTTTTGCTTTTAATCAAAGTTCTAAGGCCACAAAAGCTGCTTGCAACATTTGTGCTGTGTATGGAGAGGGTGCCATAACTGAAAAAACCGCTCGTGATTGGTATGCCAAGTTCAAAAATAGAAATTTTGACCTCAAAGATGCACCTTGTTCTGGCCGTCCAGTTGAGTTCGATGAAGAGCAATTAAACCAACTTTTACATGAAAATTCTCATCAAACGACAAGGGAACTGGCAGAGAAAATGGAATGCTCCGACACTGCTATAGAGAAGCATCTTCTCTGGATGGGAAAAGTTCAGAAGTTTGGAGCATGGGTTCCGCATGCTTTAGGTTACAACAACAAAAGTCAACGAGCCACAATCTCCGCTGGTTTGCTTCCTCGTCACCACTCAACTCATGGACACAAGCAATGATTTCTTTATCGAATTGTTACTGGCAACGAAAAATGGTGCCTGTACGTCAATATGAAACAGCATAAGGAATGACTTAGCCCTGGTAAACAAGCGACACTACACGTGAAACAAGATCTTCATCCATGTAAAACAATGCTATGCGTATGGTGGGACTGGGAAGTGGTTATCCATTACGAATTGCTTGAACAGAACCAAACGGTCAATGCAGAACTCTATGTTCAACAGATGGAATAATTCAACACAGCTATTCAAGAGAAAAGACCTAATCGGCAGCATGGAGTTCTTCTGCTACACGGCAACGCCCACCCTCATATCGCCAATATGACCAAGGAAGCCATTCAAATGTATGGCTGGGAAGTGCTGCCACACCTGCTGTACTCTTCTGATTTGGCACCAACGGATTTCTACCTCTTTCGATCTCTTTCAAATGCTCTTTGCGGAGTTTTGTTCAATACTGATGCAGAATTGAGAGCTTGGTTGAATCAATTTTTCGAGTTGAAATCGAGTGATTTCTACCAACGAAGTATTGAAAATCTTGTTGAATGTTGGCAAGAAGATGTAAACAACATTATTGATTAATTAGTTGTTATTTTTTATTAAACCTTTTAAAAAATTTTAATTTAAAAAAATGGCAGGAACTTAGTTGCTAACCCAATATATATATATAGGTAAAATATCATAAATATACTGGAGTTAGGATATGATTCAGTAAGCCACTCTTTCTCTCTTTCTAATAGAGAGTTGACATTGCATTAAGGGAAAATATATTGGTAAACAGAAAATATCTTTTATATAGGGGTGAGTGAGGAAGAAAATGGTGAAGTCTCTTTCAAAGTAATTAACAATGTAAATGAAAAAAAAACTGGTTTTGACCAACAAAACCTGGTGGATAGTTTTAAATCACATGGGAAGATTATCTCTACCTTATAATGGTACTCACCCACACACTGTTAATACAGTGAAACATTCTTTAAAACATTGCACTCTTTGACCTCGAAAATTCTTCATCTTGCTTCTTTAGATCTTACCATAAGCTCAAATCTCATAAGAGAAGTATACTTCCATTTACCCTTGCAACATAGATATGCACACATTTACAGTCTCTCTCTCTCTCTCACACACACAAACACATGCACACACACACACTTTCTCTCTCTCAGACACAGATGCAAATATGCACATGCATATACAAACATACATATTCAAACATATATACATGCATACACCAACACACATGCAACCACTCATATAAACATACACACATATACAACCCCCCTCTCTCCTACACCGAGATTAACATTACAAGCTCCATCCCAGATAAGCTGCCTTATCATTTGCTGCAAGAGATTCTAATCCAATAAACTCTCAAAGCAAACTAAGTAGGAATCAAATGTCTGAATTCCTGGTTAAATCCTTGTCTTCAATGTCTTACACTTGCTTAGATAATTGCGAAACAGTTATCTACCATGGAGACCTTATTAACTCAATCAATGTCACTATTTCTTTAGGAATAACATTGCTTCATTCCACTTGAACCAGGAAACTATTTCCTTATTTTCATTGTTTGTGCTTTTACCTCCATTCTTCATTGTTAGAATAATTTTTGATGTTATTTATCTAGTTTTATGAAACAATTATTATTATTATTATTTTTTTTTCAATTCTCTATTCTCCTCATTGCAAACCACTAAAGCATGATGTTAACAGTAGAAATCTGTTGTTAGTCAGGCAAACTGAGGCAAGCAGAGTTATAGGACTTGCTTAAGGAACTGTAACTCAATGGGAGTAATGAACCTGGAGACATTAATCATACCACAGCATTTGATTATTATTGTAATAGTTGTTGTTACTGTTTTTACATTAATAGCAGATAGTTTGTTGGACAGGCTGGAAGGAGAGAAAAACAGTAATGAAGTAGTTATGACTCTTCAATATATCTCTGTTGTAAGTTCAATCCTCTCTAAACTGGGTTTTGGCTATCAGCCCCCTTCAGCTGATAAAACAATGCCACTTATATCTCATGGCCGTTGCCAGTACCACCTGACTGGCCTTTGTAGGATTTTCGAGCGAGATCATTGCCAGTGCCCCTGGACTGGCTCCTGTGCAGGTGGCACGTAAAATACACCATTTTGAGTGTGGCCGTTGCCAGTACCACCTAACTGGCCTTCGTGCCGGTGGCACGTAAAAGCACCCACTACACTCTCAGAGTGATTGGCGTTAGGAAGGGCATCTAGCTGTAGAAACTCTGCCAAATCAGATTGGAGCCTGGTGTAGCCATCTGGTTTCACCAGTCCTCAATCAAATCGTCCAACCCATGCTAGCATGGAAAGCAGACTTTTAAACGATGATGATGATGATGATTATGATGATCTCATGTGTACACTAACCAGGTCTTCAAGCAAACTTAGCTACAAATTTCATATTAGCAATAGAAGCAGCAGCAGCAGGAGTAGCAACGGTAGAAGTAGCACAAGATAGTGTTCTCTATATGATACTTAATGTGGATATTCTGTAGAAAACTGTTGTACTTGTCTTGAGAAACCATCTTTTACAAACATGGGGACGTGGCTATCATTTATATGCTACGGAAATTAAATTTTAGCAGCTTTCTCATGAACTCTTTAAATTCACAAAATTTAACACACCTCTCTGTCTTCCTGTCTGCACAAGCATGATGGATATATATATCTCTCTTTTACTTGTTTCAGTTATTTGACTGCGGCCATGCTGGAACACCGCCTTTAGTCGAGAAAATTGACCCCAGGACTTATTCTTTGTAAGCCTGATACTTATTCTATCGGTCTCTTTTTGCTGAACCGCTAAGTTACGGGGATGTAAACACACCAGCATCGGTTGTCAAGCGATAGTGGGGGGACGAACACAGACACAAACACACACACACACATATATATATATATATATATATATATATACATATATACGACGGGCTTCTTTCAGTTTTCATCTACCAAATCCACTCACAAGGCTTTGGTCGGCCCGAGGCTATAGTAGAAGACACTTGCCCAAGGTGCCATGCAGTGGGACTGAACCTGGAACCATGTGGTTGGTAAGCTAGCTACTTACCACACAGCCACTCCTGCGCCTTATGTGTTTTTTTTTTAATAAGTTAGTCAAAAGATTAAGTGCAGGTTCATGCCTTTTGCAAGCCCTTTTAAACTGCTGTCCATCCAACCTGAACATCTGTAGAACAGTGTGTGTAGAGCTGGAATTGACAGTGTAGTCTGAATGCTTACAACGGAATAAAAACATCAAGGGTCATAGATGCCATAAAGAATCCATGGTAGGAGGAGTGCAAGTAAATTGAAACAGAATGAAGTCAATGAAAATTAATGTTTGATGATTGTGAGAGAAAACTTTCGAGAGATAACTGTAGAATAATTGTGATTTTATGAGATAAATGAATGAAGTTAAAGGTCAAACTTTTTGGACACTAAATTGATTATAAATCATATGGGATCTCTAGCATAGTTAGCTTACTAGAATATGATTTTATAAAGTAAAAAACATGTAGCGAAATGATTTGTTATATATATGTATATACAGAGTGTGAAGAAGGTAGAAATAGCGTATAATAATAATAATGGTAATTCTTGTGTGTATGTATATATTTATCCCATATATTTTATATATATATATATATATATATATATATATATATATATATATGTGTTTTATACATACATACATACATACATACATATATACTGACATACATACCTATACTTCCTACACAATGATGGTGGCTGTAGTCTCAAATCTGTAGTGATGTCGTATGAAGTGCATATTGTGACATTGAAAGAAAATCTCCAGTAGAAGAAAAGTGATCTGAAACTATCTTGTCCAAGTTTGTGACCATGAAATCAACAACATAATTAAAACTTGAGGAGAGGCATGAAATTTTACCAAAACTCCCTAAGAAGCATTGTTAAAATCTATTTATCAAAAGACCAAAATAAAAAAAAAGTGGACCAGTTCACTGAGAAGAGAGTACATGGGTACTTGGCACAAAAATACAAACCATAAAAAGAATTAATCATGTCAAAAGCTTGGCATGGAAAACTGACAAGTTTATGACATCCAACTTCAAAGGCTATGCTCATGAATTATGCTCCAAACTTTGGTATTATAAAGAATTCTAATGCACAAACTAAACAATGCTGTCACCTTCCAAATATACCACTTTTGAAATCATGAGCAAAATTACTTATTGTAACCAGTTTGATATTCAGAGGTTCTCAATTGTTTAACTGTCAACCTAAAGATATCAGAAATATAAAAGGGACCTCTACTGAAACATTAAAAATCATTGGATAAGCTCTTAATGATAATACCAGGCCAGCTCCCTATGCAAGGATACATTCAGGGAAGATCAGCTGCAACAAATTCAATCCCAGACCAACTTTCAGCCATAATGTGACAACAAAACTGAAAGAAAATAGATTAAGGTGGTGCTCCAGCACGGCTACAGTCCTGTGACTGAAACCATTAAAAAGTAAAAGAGTTAGGAGATCCCCACCATCTACCTGCAGCATAAAAGGCAGAAAACATGGAGAGATAACAAATGTAGGCTGTACAAGGCCAAGACTGAAAACAGCAACTACATTATTGTCAACTATGAGAGAATGTCTTCCAGATAATGTCTTTCCATGAGACAATGCAGTGGCCAGAACAGTCTGGGACAGGAGTACAAAAGAGAAAAAAACCTACAGTTGAAGCTGACTATATTGAGATCGATGGGTCAAAAGAATATTGATGGAACCTAAAAATGAAGACAATCACCACATTAAAATACAACCAATCAGATATTGGTTGTGTGAGACCACAAGGAAACAATATGTTCAGTACAAATCAGCTGCGCTCTAAGCACCAATGTGGTTAGAAAAATACCAGAGAATGAGAAAATCTATGGAACATTAACAAGGAACTTGAAAATCCAGTACTCAAGATATACTTTCAGTTTCATACCTATTAGAATTGGAACCACAGGATATGTACCAAACTGTCAAGAGAAAAGTATGGCTGAACTTGGGTTCTTAGGGGAGAGAATGCAAATCCTTAATCCATACACTGAAAATGATCATGATACTTGGAATTATAAAAATCTGAAAGATTTTCTGAAGGTTTAAAGAATAATGAACAAAACAAAATGCTTTCCATAACAACCTTGCTACCAAGCAGGGGGGCAATCAAATTTTATTCTAAATTAAAAGAGAACATATATGTCTACACACACACACACACACACACACACACACACACACACACACTTATACATGTGTGTGTGTGTGCATATATATATATATATATATATATATATATATATATTATATTTGTTGAATCAGTCTCTTCCTACTCTGAGTAGAGTTTCAACTTTCTCAGTAAGACTCATTATATTATCAATCAATATTTCAAATAAATCATTGAGGATGTAGTATTGGTTGTACAAGTATGAGGGGAAAAAATTATGTAAATCACAATAAATTAATTCTATATATTCATAAATTCTTTGCCTAAGTCTAAAATAATTTTGTGGCTCTACCAGCCAGAGAAAGCATATATAATTTGAATATATAGAATTAATTCCTATGCTGTGGAGTGTGTCAAGTATGTTTTCTCAAAGATCTATTGCCAAAATCTACACCATTGAATAATTTATATGAAATATTGATAGAACTATAAAAAGTAAAACTCTGTGCAGTTCTGACTGCCCCAAACTTAAATAAGACTGAAATAAGTTGTAATTTTGATTTCTCTGAATTGGAGAAACCAGTTTTTCTCTGAGTTCATGTAGACTGTCGGAAGATCTATAAAAACAGTTGCTAAAACAACAAACACAAACCTCATCCTATCCAGGAAAGATAAGAAGAACACTAATGTAAAACTATTAAAAGAAAAACAAGACTAACCCAATGGGGAGTCAGTTAAAGCATACTTGAACCTATTTGGTGATAACCATCCAGAGACAGTTCCTGGTTCTATGATACGAATTTCTTGATTTTAAGCAATCTAAATTAAAACTTTCCATCAAAATTTTGCTTCAATTTATATTTCAAACACTAACTCCAGCTGCCCTTCCTAACTCCAGCTGCCCTTCCTAACTCCAACTGCCCTTCCGAACTCCAATTATCCTTCCTAACTCCAACTGCCCTTCCTAACTCCAGTTGTCCTTCCTAACTCCAGCTGCCCTTCCTAACTCCAGTTGTCCTTCCTAACTCCAACTTCGCTTCCTAACTCCAACTTCCCTTTCTAACTCCAGCTACCCTTCCTAACTCCAGCTGCCCTTCCTAACTCCAGCTGCCCTTCCTAACTCCAGTTGTCCTTCCTAACTCCAACTGCCCTTCCTAACTCCAACTGTCCTTCCTAACCCCAGCTGCCCTTCCTAACTCCAACTGCCCTTCCTAACTCCAACTGCCCTTCCTAACTCCAATTGCCATTCCTAACTCCAACTTCGCTTCCTAACTCCAGCTGCCCTTCCTAACTCCAGCTGCCCTTCCTAACGCCAATTGTCCTTCCTAACTCCAACCACCATTCCTAAATAAAACATAAAAGATAATAAATGTCCAAAAGCTGAGTAGATATTAAACCTACATCTGAATTCTTGATGCATTACTGTGTTCACAGCTAAAATCAATTTTCTAATAGACTTTATAACATAAGCATGTTACCATGACAATGAGTAGAGAACTTGGAGTTTAGTGGTAAACAGAATCATAGGTCCACAGTTTCCTCTGAGCTCTCATCATTAGTTTTCACATTCACTCTTTGGTATTTGTGCAACTATGACTGTTTAAGAAATGTTGAAACACATTATTTGCAATATTATTTTGTTTGTCATGATATGAATTTGAGTGTTACGATTTCAACAATCTTGACAATGGAATATGAATGAAATGAAAGACACAACAGAGACTCTTAACATAATGAAACAATGGGTTAAAGATTTATAAATTCATGCATGCATAAAAGCAGCATGGGACCCACACAGCAAGAGTTCCACAAGCTGTTATTCAGTTATGGCCCTTTACATTTGGGAATCCAAATCCTACAAGGTAAACATAACCTTCTATCCTTCTAAAACAATAAAATCAAGGACCAACCAAATAAAGTATCATTGTCTATATAACTCCCCGACAGGCCTTGAACTAATGTTAGATATTATTATTGCTGTTGTTATTATTATTGTTATTATTATTTTTATTATTATTATTATTATTATTATTATTATTATTATTATTATTATTATTATCAAATTTTTGTTATGCCTTTGTTACTGGATATATGAGAAGCACACCTTCCCTATTAGGTATATTTTTTTAAATAATCTGGCACCATATGGATCTTTCGGAGAGAATTTCTCCTTTGATTTTTCAAAGAAATATATATTTTTCATCAGCATATGTGAGAGTGTGTATTTATGCATTTGTGTGTGTGCGTGTGTGCATGTTTATGTGTGCATGTGTGTGTATACATATATACAGACATATATATACACATCTATATATATATATATATATATATACACACACACACATGTATACATACATACACACACACACACATATATATATATGCACACACACATATATACATTCACATACATATATATATATATATATATATATATATATATATATATATATATATATATATATGTGTGTATATTTATAAACTATATTCTATATCATCATATGCAGTCTTGAATATATAGTGACAGCTACATTCCCATTTATAACACTCTCTATATGTGTATGTATGAGCCTGTTTGTGTCTGTGTGCATGAACGTGTGTGTGTGTGTATGTGTCTTACATGAATGTATGGGAAATTTTTTCTGATATTGGTTTACTTCAGTGGGGGGATAGTTCTTTCAGGAATCCTTTTCCCTTTTTTTTCTTATCACAACCAGGCTCTCATCTTCTAAGAGGATCATTTTGCTTTTGCCCCCATGTTTTCAATATTGCTCTCTCTATTTGTATTTTACCACCAATATTATTATTAACATTATTATGGTTGTGATATTTCAACGCAGTTCCTTGCAAGCTTTTATTGCACCGCCAGGTAAACTTCCATGTTTCTGAGGTACGTGCATCATTATTTATTGGCAATGTACATCTATGTGCACAGCACACTGCATCTGTTTTTGCTTTGTTGTGTTGTTTCTGGAGCTACTTTAGTGAAGTTGATTCAACCATATAACCCAGCTATCTCTAAAATTCAAGGCCATGTACCAAGAAATGGCTGATATAATGACAGAATCACAGACACAGTGGTGGAGTAGCAGAAACAATGTTGGGATATCAGACACAATGGTGGAGTGGTAGGCATTATTGTAGACACAATGGTAAAGGTGGCAGATGTTAGAGAGGAGATTAAAGTGTTGAACTGTGCAAGACCTATACGAAGAATGAAATTCCATCTTAAATAGACTGAATTTACTCATGTAAAAATCCATGTGAGGTGTCTGGGAAAGAGATGTAGGAAACTGTCAAGCCCAGCTTCCCTCCTGAATGCAGCATAACTGACTGAATATAGCAGGCCTTTGAAAAATCGTGGGAATATTGTCAGGCATGGATATGTGGTCCTAGGTTCACATGGTCCTAGATTCAGTCCCACTGCATGGCACCTTAGGCAAGTGTCTTCTACTATAACCTTGGACTGACCAAAGCCTTATGAGCGGATTTGTTATTAAAAAAAACTGTAAAAAGCCCATTGTATATATGTATACATTAACTTGTTTATATATATATATATATGTCCTTTGATTAATTTTAATCCTCCGGCTATTTAATGCTATTTTTGGCCTGCTATCGCCTGTGTCATTGATTCTGTTATCAACATTTTAAAAATAGTTACATTGGATAATAACAGAATTAATGATACCTTCGCAAATTAATTTTTCGATAATTATATATATATAAATTTAAATAATAAGGGTGAAAAATTGAATATTAATTTGATTAATATCAATTTTAAACCAGTGGCTTAGCATATTGAAAAATCCAAAGATTCAGAAAAATTATATTACATACATATAAGAAGGATGACCACTAAGTGGACATCCATTTGCTAGAAGAAGACCACCTATGGTCTGACCACTAAGAAAAGATTGTTCTCAAGAAAATTCAGCAAATGCCAGAACGTAAGCGAGCAAGACAAATGGAAAGATACAAAATATAAAGATTAATCACAAACCCAATTTCTTTGTTACTACTTATGTAATTTCTTATGTAAATGTGTGCAACTCATCAGTGTGATCGCCATAGCAATATAATTTGCAGAACTATACACGAGATGTCCGTATGAGATTGAGAATGTATATAGTTCTACCAATTACATTTGGGGTTATATTTCAAAAGTCTTTGTTTTGGCACGTCTCGTGTATAATTCTGATGAGTTGCAGACAATTACATAAGTAATTACATAAGTAGTAACAAAGAAATTGGGTTTGTGATTAATCTTTATATTTTGTATCTTTCCATTTGTCTTGCTCGCTTACGTTCTGGTGTTTGCTGAATTTTCATGAGAACAATTTTTTCTTAGTGGTCAGACCATAGGTGGTCTTCTTTTAGCATAATGGATATCCACTTAGTGGACATCCCTCTTATATATATGTATATATATATATATATATATGTATATATATATTTATGTCTCTTTGTCCCCCCATACCTCTTGACAACTGGTTACAGGTGTGTTTACATCCCTGTAACTTAGCAGTTCAGCAAAAGAGACTGATAAAATATGTACCAGGCTTTAAAAAATAATAATAATAGGTACTGGGGTTGATTTATTCGACTGAAAATTCTTTGAGGTGGTGCCCCAGCATGGCCGCAGTCTAATGACTGAAACAAGTAAAAGATAAAAGAAAAGTAAAAAAAAAGGGGTGTACACTTACTTTCTATGATCACATACCACAGGACATGCAATGGAGGGTTTGGAAGCAGTTTGGACAATTTCTGGTTGCCATGAAGTCCCAACATGAACACTCATATGTTTGTGCTTGGTAAACAGTGCTAAGTCAGGGATGAAGTAATGGTAGAGTTAAAAGAGATCAGTTAAATGGAAGGGTAGTGAAATAGATGGAGTTGTGAGATAAATATTTTTGAGTTGTGTCACTTGGTTCTGATCCCACCAGAATCAACTTCGAGTGTAATCCCTTAAGGGTCATACTCGACAGAGTGTAAATACTTTGAGAGAAAAGTTGGACCTAAGAAGCATCAGTTGTGGTGTGCAAGAGAGATGATTGCGCTGGTATGGTCACTTGGCGAGAATGGATGAAGATAGCTGTATGAAGAAGTGCCACAGCCTAGCAGTTGAGGGGACCTGTGGAAGAGGTAGACCCAGGAAGACCTGGGATGAGGTGGTGAAGCACACTCTTCGAACATTAGGCCTCACCAAGGCAATGACTAGTGACGGAGACTTGTGGAAATATGCTGTGTGTGAGAAGACCCGGTAAGACAAGTGAGACCATATGCCTTGGCCTTTACCAGGGGTGTAGCCAGCCTACCTATGCATGCCTTTCCTTCTTTGGACACAAAACCCTGCTTGCGAAGACTTGTTGAGGCAAGTGAAACCGAAATTGAACAAAATTTGATGACAGGCACCCATGCCAACCTTCCCTCATTGGACACTAAACTCAGCTTGTGAAGACCTGTTGGGGCAAGTGAGATCGAAACTGAACCAAATTTGATGACTGGTACCCGTGCCAGTGGAGCGCTAACAGCACCATCCGAGTGGGATCACTGCCAGAGCAGCGGTCTTGCTCCTGTGCCGGTGGCATGTAAAAAGCACAATTTGAGCATGATCGATTCCAGCTTCGCCTTACTGGCACTTGTGCCGGTGGCATGTGAACAAAACTGTGGACTGACTCCTGTGCAGGTGGGCACATAAAAAACACCATTTGAGCACAACTGTTGCCAGTACTACCGGACTGGCCCTCGTGCCAGTGGCACATAACAAGCACCCACTACACTCTCGGAGTGGTTGGCCTTAGGAAGGGCATCCAGCTGTAGAAACTCTGCCAGATCAGATTGGAGTCTGGTGCAGCCATCCACTTCGCCAGTCCCCAGTCAAATCGTCTAACCCATGCTAGCATGGAAAGCGGATGTTAAATGATGATGATGATGATGATGATATATAAATGTATTGTTTGGGACATTCCGTACACTGGATCTCTAACTGGTTTTCATGGTTTCCAGGCAAAGAATTCTTTGCATGGAACCAATGGATATTTTAAGAAAGTGTGTCTTTTGCTGTTGCTTTTGTTCTTCCCACATTATCGATCTTTTTATCTCCTTAGCACATATATACATAGATAATACCCACTCAGTTACATCTACACCCCATAATGTCTTTTATTGACTGTGGCCATGCTGAAGCACCGCCTTGGAGAATTTTAGTCAAAGAAATCAACCCCAGTACTTATATATATATATGTATTCTTTTTTTGGGCTGGTGCTTATTCTATTGGTCTCTTTTGCTGAACTACTAAGTTGTAGGGACATAAACACACCAACACCTGTTGTCAAGCAGGGAGGGGGACAAACACATACACACATTGCCCTGGGGCTGGGGGTGAAAAATGGAGTATTTCTAATGCAGCACTCAACCCAAGCTTTAGGCTGTCCACACTCTTTGATTATAGTCTTAAGATTGAATTTCTTCAGGTGTAGAAAATCCAGGTGTCACAACAGTAAAACCAATGTATAGGTTTAGTAAAGAGTAAAATATAATCAAAATAAGATGACAAAAAAAAAAAGAGTTTATTGCATCTTTGGTGACAAGTTGCTGTTGTTTCTGTATCAGTTTGTGCAAGGGTTCCATGTGAAAATTTACGTAATATTTGCTTGTGTCATGTAAAAAGCACTCAGTCTATTCTGCTGGGTTGTTAGTATTTGGAAGGGCATTCAGCTGTAAAACCCCTGCCAAAACAGACACAGAAGTCTGGTGCAAGCTCCTACCTGGCCAGCTCCTGTGAAACCATCCAACCCATGCCAGCATGAAGGTGAATGTTAAATGATAATGATGATGATAATGAATGATATATATATGACGGACTTCTTTCAGTTTCTAGCAGCCAAATCCACTCACAAGGCTTTGGCTGACCCAAGGCTATAGTAGAAGACACTTGCCCAAAGTGCCACACAGTGGGACTGAACATGGAAGCAAGTTTCTTACCACATAGCCACATCTGTGCCAATTTAAAAAAAAAAAACTTTCAAAATTACAGTTATTATAACAAATTTTTAATGTAATCTCAATTCTCAATTTTTGGTTTATTTTCGATGAAATTTTTCACAGCTACCCACAAACAACTCCAACAGTAAAATGTCCCAACTTGCTGTTTCTTGAGGTCTCTCAAAACTTGGAATAACTTGCATAAAACAAAGGAACAAAACTAAATGCTTAATAACAAGGATGAGGATTATGATACATGAGGATGTAGATGCTGCTACTGATGAAGGTGATAATGATAAAAATAGTAGTAGTAGTAGTAGTAGTAGTAGTTGTTGGTGTAATAGTTATGTCTGGATTCAGGTCATTAATTATGGGTATTTCTTTTTGGAATTTCTAAATGGATAAAAAAAAAAAAAAAAAGACAAAGATAACCTCAGTAAGATTTGAACTCAAAACACTCAAATAAGATAAAAATTTAAATACGATAAAGATTTTTAGTCGATTTCTTTAATGTCTAAACCATTTCTATCATTCGATATAATAATAATAATAATAACAACAACAATAATAATAATAATGATGATGATGACGATGATGATAAAGATATAATGATGATGATGATATTAATAAAAATAGTAGTGGTAGTGGTGGTGATAGTAGTAGTAATAATAGTAGTAGTTATAATGATGAAAGAAACTTGGAAATATAAACTGGCAGAATTAGAATTTAGATGAGGTAAAGGGGAAAAAAGCCAACAACTTTAAAATTAAAAAGCAAATTGAAAATAAAGTGAGAATTCTGAGAGAGAGAAAGAGAAAGGGGGGGGGTATGAAACAAGTTGGACTTACGCAAGAGATCAGAAAAGAGCAGGAATTAAACAGACATAAATAAACATGAAATGCGGAATCGGATTAAGAAAGAAAGAAACCAAAACAACAACCCCAAAACAAGATGTCAGAAGTAAGTGTTGGATAAATAATGTCAGTTCAGTGAAAAGTAAAGAAATAAGATGTTTAGCAATTGTCTTTGAGACTAACTTTAGAGTGACTTACTTTAGCAGAGTTTAACTTCCTTTCTCATATGGTGATTCTAATGTTTATTTGTTTTTGTTGTTGCGAATCATCATGCCTGAATGTATTTGTGTGCAGGAGAGAAGTTCAGATGTTCCAGCATGGCTAACTGATTGAGACTACTGGTTGTGGAGGCATGGCTACAGTGGTGAACATCAAAAGATCAATCTTCTCTACTAGCATTATATTGTCATATATATATATATATATATTAAGACAGTGAGATGGCAGAACCATTAGCATGCTGGACAAAATGCTTAGTGGCATTTAGTCAGTTTTTACATTCTTAGTTCAAATTCTGCTGCTGTCGACTTTGCCCTTCATTCTTTCAGAAGCTGATAAATAAGTACCAGATAAATACTGCAGGTTGATATAATCGATTCCCTTCTCCCACCAAATTTTGGGCCTTGTGCCTATAGTAAAAAGGATTATTTTGTCATATGATATTATGTTGTTATATATGTGTGTATGTGTGAGCATGATGAGGATAGCTGTGTGAAAAAGTGCCACAACCTAGCGGTTGACGGAATCTGTGGAAGAGATAGACCCAGGAAGACCTGGGATGAGGTGGTGAAGCACAACCTTCGAACATTAGGCCTCACCAAAGCAATGACTAGTGACCGAGACCTTTGGAAATATGCTGTGTGTGAGAAGACCCGGGAAGACAAGAGGAGACCATAACCCATGGCCTTTACCAGGGGTGTAGCCAGCCCACTTATGCGTAACTTTCCTTCCTTGGACACAAAACCCTGCTTGCAAAGACCTTTTGAGGCAAGTGAAATCAAAATCGAAATTGAACCAAATTTGATGACTGGCACCCATGCCAACCTTCCCTCATTGGACACTAAACTCAGCTTGTGAAGACCTGTTGGGGCAAGTGGAGCGCTAACAGCACCATCCAAGTGGGATCACTGCCAGAGCAGCGGTCTCACTCGCGTGCTGGTGGCACGAAAAGAGCATCATTTGAGCGCGATTGTTTCCAGCTTTGCCTTACTGGTACTTGTGCTGGTGGCACGTAAAAACATCATTTGAGTGTGGCCGTTGCCAGTACTGCCGGACTGGCCCTCATGCCAGTGGCATGTAAAAAGCACCCACTACACTCTTGGAGTGGTTGGCCTTATGAAGGGCATCCAGCTGTAGAAACTCTGCCAGATCAGATTGGAGTCTGGCATGTTGTCAAACTGCTAAGTTATGGGGATGTAAACACACCAACACTGGGTGTCAAGTAGTGATGGGTGGGGGTGGGGGCAAACCCAGACATTGTGTGTTCATAACTGATGCAGAGTTGGTGACCTGTGTTTTCTGTTTGCCTTGTGTATTGTTTGTTTATTTACTACATATTTCTTTGAATTATATTTATATAGGTATGTCATATTTTCCGTTTGTTGCCTTCTATTTATTTAATCCTGAAAATATTATGTAGTGCATGCACTCCTTAATTTTTTACCTATATATATATATATATATATATATATATATATATATATATATATATATATAGGCTTCTTTCAGTTTCTGTCTACCAAATCCACTCACAAGGTTTTGGTTGGCCAAAGACTATAGTTGAAAACAATTGCCCAATGTTCCACACAGTGGAACTGAACCCAAAACCATGTGGTTGGGAAGCAACGTTCTTACCACACACCCACACCATATATATGTGCCCCAGTATATTTACATGTATCTGTCCAAAGTGAGAAATTTTATGTCTTTCCATGGTAAAATACGGTGAATGGCTTTCTTACAGGTTTGAATATGTCTGAAGCATACTTTTATACATCACTGTTTACACTGTCATCTCATATTTTGTTTACAGTGAACCACTGAATAGCGCAACCAGTCATTCAGTGATGATGCAAATATCAAAAGAGGCACCCGTCTCTCGTGTCAGTTCACAGTGCCTCCCTTTCTGCTCTTTGTAGCTGAAGAGGAGATAACCACTCTGAAATGCATGCATCCCACCGTCTGATTATAAGTCACAGTGAGCTGACTCAGTGTGTTTGCACCTATTTGTCAACAGCAAGAAATTCTCTCCATGACAAAATGGCTTTCATAGGAGTTTGTATTTATACACATCACTGTTTAGTTATGTTAGTACACATATCATTATCATCATCATCATTGTCTAGCATCTGCTTTCCATGCTGGCATGGATTAGACCAATGCTTCTCAAACTATTTGATGTGGTGTATTGGCAGTTTTTTTTTCAATGTGTCAGGGACCGGTAATATTTCTTAGTAATATTAATTTATACCGGAAACGATGTATATATATATATAATGAATATAATAAAAGTTGACAATTTTTTAATCTTTTATATATTTTGTAAACAAATAATACAACATTATATAAGCATTTTATAACGTTTCTTTCTTTTCTGGAAGCTTGCCATGTACCGGCAGCTGATGGCTCACGAACTGGTGCCGGTCTGTGAGCCACCACTTTGAGTAGCACTGGATTAGATAATTTGACTAGAACTTACAAACCAGAGCACTGTACCAGGCTCCAGTCTGGTTTGGCTTTTACTCTATATCAATTTTTTAGATATCACATAGTCATTTGTAAATACAACATGATTGTTTATTTGAAAACATTCTATTGTATCAAATTACTAATTAACTTAGTTTTATATCACAAATAGTTTGTATTCTTCATAGTCATTATTTTCTTTTTGTGAAGCAATAACTGATTAAATAAGGAATACGTTCTAAAGACTACACATCTAAATGATGGCCAGATTTAAAAATAATAAAAATTTATAAGTTAAGCATATTGGATGCCCTTCCATATGCCAACCAACCCACAGAGAGTAATGGGTGCCTTTTACATGTCACCAGCATGGGTGCTTTTTATGTGTCACTGGCACAAGCAACTTTTATTTATCACCAGCGCTGACCACCAACTATGATACATACATACATACATACATACATGTGCATATCCAAGATTTATTTGTTTAACAACTGAATGAATTTAATAAAAGCGTCTCAATATGAAACACCACGAAAATTGTTCAAACTGAAGTTCTAAGTCGTTCTTGATTGACACATTTTTCCATTCAAGTCAATACAGAATTACAGATAGTATTTATGGAATTTTGATTTACTGTGGGGTGACTTTTGGCCAACCCTGTATATGAATATATAATATATTGTGACCTGTGCCCACCTCCTCCAACTAATTACACCTGAAATTCCTCTTCTTATCTTATGTGTCACACTGCTTCCTTCACCAAATTATATATATAAGGTATATATAATATGTATATAATATAAAATGTATATTATATATATCATATAACATATGTATATATTATATACATATATATATATTACATATACACATATATGTAACATAGATATGATACATATATGTATAAAATATACATAACATGTATATAGTATATATATTAAATATATATTATATGTACATATGTATTATATAAATGTATACACACACACACACACACACACACACACACACATACACACATGTACCTATATATATATACATGAATGCTTGTGCTTATCAATTTATGTTCTCCCTACATATGTATGATTGTGTATGTTTGTGTGTGTGCGGTGGGGGAGGTATGTGTGCGGATGCATGCTTGTGCATGAATGTGAGACAATATGTCGGGAGAGAAGTACAGATAAGTGCAGTGAAATGTATCATGTGGTTACATGGTCGGGAATAATTCTGACATGAATCTAGAGACATATTTAGGCAGAAGTTTTGTTCCAAGCAAATTAAAACACATCCTTGCTTCCTCTAACATAACTTGATTATCATACCTTTTCAGTGAACAGTGAAAAATGTTCTTGGAATCGACATGTTTACAATAAACTTCTGTCTATACTTATTACAAGTTTGCATTGCTGGTTCAGTTCAAGAAAACCTGACATATCACTAAGAGTAGTTGTGGTGGTGGTGGTGGTGGTTGTATGTTGTAGTGGTGGTGGCAGTGGTGAAAGTGGTGATGGTAGAAGCGTGTGTGTTTGTGTGTCAGTAGAAGTTTTTAGTTACAGTGATTTCATTTATTTTCTCCTTGTATTGTTTTGTTTTTTTATGGTTTTAATGGATTCCTAGAAATTTGTGTAAGGAAGTGTAAAAAGAAGAATGGTATGGTTTCTTAGAGTTAATCCTTGCCTGTATTATAATATTTCATCTTCGTACAATATATGGTTGAATAGATTGATATATTCAACATCCAACTAGTTTGCTTGGCGTTGCGGAAATATTGTCATATATTTTAGACAATGCATTCGCTTTAATTCATACTGATATTAGGAGTAAACAGAGTGATAATCTTTGGGCAATTGGGACTGTGTTTTATCCAGGAGGAGATGTATTTCACATCTTCTAACATTAACTATAGCAACACCCTTGCTCTCATGAGCTTTCGTGGAAAATGGATATGTCAGATTAATTTCTGATTACAGAGAAAGTGGTTAGCTATAAATTCCTTAATTCTGTATGAGAATACAGGGTTAAGGACTATGTGTGTGTGTGTGTGTGTGTGTGTGTGTGTGTGTGTGCGTGTGTGTGTGCGTGCGCGCGTGTGTGTGTGTGTGCGTGCGTGTGTGTGTGTGTGTCTCTCTCTCTTTTGGCTATATGTATTATTACTACTCACAGGTCACAACTTATATAATAGTGAATGTAAATGCAATCAGGCACACATACACATACCAATATACATACATATGTACATACATGTGTGCGTAATATATATATATATATATATATATATATTTTAAAATAATATATATATATATATATATATGTATGTATGTATATGATGATGATGAGATTCTTTCAGTTTCTGTCTACCAAGTCCTCTTGGTCAGCCTGGAACTATAATAGAAGAAGACACTTGTCTAAGGTGTAGTACAGTGGAACTGAACCTGAAACCATGTGGTTGGCAATCAAACTTAACAACCATCCAGACATTTAATTATTTTTTTGACATAAGATTACTGAATTTCTATGAAATCTGTTCTTGTGTGCTTTTAATATTTTTCTTTCAAATTCATTTTTCAATGTGTGCTGTAATTTGGTGTTAATTAAATCAACTATGACACTCACATAAATAGCCTGTTGTCATGGTTATACTACCTTATATAGCATGATAACTATAACTACTTCCCACACACACTGGTGAGATTAATGTTGTTGATATTAGGATTAAGCTCGGTAGCAAGCTGGCAGAATCATTAGCATGCCTGGCAAAATGTTTAACTGCACTTCATCTGTCTTTACATTCTGAGTTTGAATTCTGCCAAGGTTGACTTTGTCTTTCATCCTTTTGGGGGTTGATAGAATAGCTACCAGCTGAACACTGGAGATGATGTAATCGACTTAACTCATTCAGGTGGAATTGCTGGCTTTGTGCCAAAATTTGAAATCAATATTAAAATAAAGCTTTTGTAGATTGTATTAATAGGATGAGAAGATATTTTGTAGAAATGTGATTATGAGAAAAGGGGATTTAGTGAAAAAGGAAGTGTGACATACAGGGTTGGCCAAAAGTCACCCGACAGTAAATCAAGATTCCATAAATACTTAATATTCACTTTTATTTATTCATTCCAATCATGAATGTTTAATAATTAAATGCTGTGAGTTAAGAATCACTCTTTCTTTTCAACATTTGTCTATTTATTAGCAAAGTCTCATATCAAATAATTTTTTGTTTCAATCCTGGAATTAAATGGTTTTGATTTACTGTCAGGTGACTTTTGGCTAACCCTGTATAAGAAAAGATAAGAGGAGGAATTTTGGGTGTAATGGGTAGGATGAGGTGGGTGCAGATCACAACTTGAAATTTTAGAGTAGAGGCTGTTGTAGAAGCAGGAGAATAGTCTGAGAGGAGACACAGTAAGCTAATTATCAACCTCGTTTAATGTCTGTTTTCCATGCTGGCATGGGTTGGATGATTTTACAGGAACTGGTAAGCTAGAGAACTGTGCTAAGTTTCATCAGCTTTGGCATGGTTTCTAGCAATTATATTTTCAGAACATCCTCCTCCACTGTTAATTTGGTCACCAAGGTAAAAAAAAATCAATCTACAACCTCTAGGAAGCCTCCTAGATATTTGAGAATATATAATTTCCATGTGTTCTTAGTGTTTACTGCTCCTATGCATCTCTATTAACCTATCTGTGATTCCACTTCACCTGTTATGTGTCCATAGCTTGCTCTGAATGCATCAAATGGAATTCCTTTCAACACCTTTTCTATATATTGAGCAGGACCATTTATCTGACAGAAAGAGTTGTGTCTGCTTTCTTGCTAGCTACAACTTTGGTCTTTGCTAGCTTAACTTTCAGGTTCATGATTCCAGGTTTTGCTTTCATATCTGGAATTTCTTTTCCAGTTCTGCTACAGATTCTGCTGTAAGTATGATATCATCAGCACATAGCACTTTGCATGGACGGTCAGTCTTAAATTCATCTGTTCTGTCCTGGAGAACTTATGATGAATAAGAAGGAACTGAGGACTGGTAAAACTCCTAGTTGTACACTAAATTCATCACTGCACTCATGGCTGACTCTCATCCCACTGAGCCCCTATACATTGCTTGTATGGCTCTCACAAGCTATTTGTTTACTCCTAAGGTCCATAGAGACCAGCATGTAATAGAATGAGGGACTCTTTCAAAGGCTGGCTCCAGGCTGATGAATACCAAGTACAAAGAATGAATTTCAGCTCGATACTTCCCATGCAGATATCTCATTAGGAAGATGGTTCACAATCAAACTGCATCACATTTAGTCTAATTCTGTTCCTATTCAACTGGGCTATAACTCTCTTTGTAACTACCATAACCTGGACCAGGAATTTGATACCTCTGTACTTGTTTCTATTCAAGGCATCTCCTTTACCCTTGTAGCAGCTAACTATAATGCTGCTATATGACGTCTTCCTGTACCACTTGACTGACTATATGACTTTACTTGCCTTCGTATCTGCAATTGCTTTATCTATCACATTGTTGTTAACACTAATGACTGGTTGTGTAACAGTGTGAGATATGTTAGCAGAGCTAAAATGTGGGGGCTTTTTTGTGTTCTGTATATAATCAAGTTTTCTGCATAGGTGAAGGAGTGGCTGTGTGGTAAGTAGCTTGCTTACCAACCACATGGTTCCGGGTTCAGTCCCACTGTGTGGTACCTTGGGCAAGTGTCTTCTACTATAGTCTCGGGCTGACCAAAGCCTTGTGAGTGGATTTAGGAGACGGAAACTGAAAGAAGACGTTGTATATATGTACATGTATGTATATATGTGTGTGTGTTTGTGTGTCTGTATTTGTCCCCCCAACAGCGCTTGACAACCGATGCTGGTGTGTTTACGTCCCCGTAACATAGCGGTTTGGCAAAATGAGACCGATAGAATAAGTACTAGGCTTACAAAGAATAAGTCCTGGAGTCGATTTGCTTAACTAAAGGAGGTACTCCAGCATGGCCGCAGTCAAATGACTGAAACA